>NW_024737714.1:0-21928 GCF_018991925.1 Homarus americanus
AGTTACGTATTGCTCCATGACCCGGTGTGAGGGCCAGGCAATCCTCAGTTAAGGACTGAGTGTAGAGCTGGGCACCCTCCAGCAACCACTCTTGGGTGGAGGGCGGGCACCCTTTGTGCCATGACCTGGGTGTGGAGAGCTGGCCACCCCTTCAGTGACATGAACCCGGGTGTGAGGGGCAACCTTTCAGTGACATGACCCGGGTGTGAGGCTGGGCACCCCCTGACCATGACCTGGGTGAGGGGGCTGGCACCCTTCAGTACTATGAGACCCGGGGTGTGAGGGCCGGGCACCCTTCAATGCCTAATCGGTGTGAGGCCGGGCACCTTTCTCAGTGCCAGAAATGGGTGTGGAGGTCGGGCACCCCACAGTGCTGCAAACTGGGTGTGAGGGCTGGGCACTTTTCAATGCTGACGAATCAGGTAGAATGCCTGGCACCCTTCAGCACCATGACCGTGGTGTGAGTGCCGGGCACCATCGAGCACCATGGCCCGGGAGGTGACGGCCGGGCACCCCTTTCAGTGACATGACCTGGGTGTGGAGGGCCAGGCACCCTTCAGTGCCGTGACCCTGGGTGTGAGGGATGGCACCCTCCAAAAACAGACCTGTATGAGGGCTGCACCCTTCAGTGACATGACCTGGGTGGAGGGCCGCACCCTTTCAGTGAAAATGACCTGGGTGTGAGGGGCCAGGCACCTCCAGCACCATAGACCTGGATGAGGTCGGCACCTTCAGTGAGCAGACCTGGGTGTGAGGGCTGCACCTTTCAGTGCCATGATTCGGGTGTGATGGCCGGCACCCTTCAGTACCATGACCGGTATGTTTGGGCAGGGCACCCCTCCAGCACCATGGCCCGGTGACGGGCACACCTCCAGCACCATGGCCCGTGTAAGGGACGGGCACTTTTCAGTGCCAAGAACCGGGTGAGGGCTGGACACCTCCAGCCACCAGGCTCGGGGTGACGCGGCCGGGCACCGCTTCAGTGCGCAGTGACCTGAGGTGTGAGGGCCGGGCACCCCTTCAGTGCCATGAGCCGGGTGGAGGGCCAGAACGTCTAAAAGCGCGAAAATGTGGAGTGGGCCTGGCACTCCACAGAGCACAGAAACTGGGCAGAGGGCTGGGCACCCCCTTTCCAAGCAACCTGGTCAGGAGGGCTGGCACTTCCAGCACCATGGTGACCGTGAGGGCTGGCACTCTTCAGTGGACATGACCTGGGTGAGGGCCGGGCACCCTCCAGCACCATGAGACCTGGGGAAGGAGGGCCGGGCACCCCTTCAGTGACATGACCTGGGGTGTGAGGCCTGGCAGCCTTTAGTGCCATGACCGGGGTGAGGGCTGGGCACCCTTCAGTGACATGACCCGGGGTGTGGGGCCGGGCACCTTTCAGTGACATGACCTGTGAGGGGCTGCACCTTCCAGCACCATGACCTGGGTGGAGGGCTGGCACCCTTCAGTACTATGACCTGGGGTGTGAGGGCGGGCACCTTCAGTGTCACGAATCGGGTGTGAGGGCTGGGCACCTTCAGTGCCATGAAATGGGGTGTGAGGGCGTGCACCCCCATAGTGCTGCGAACTGGGTGTGAGGGCTGGGCACTTCAATGCCATGAATCGGGTGTGAGGGCTGGCACCCTTCAGCACCTGAGACCTGGTGGAGTGCCGGGCACCACTGAGCACTATGGCCCGGGATGTGAGGGCGGACACCCTTCAGTGACATGACCTGGGGTGACGGCCGGGCACCCCTTCAGTGACATGACCTGTGTGAGGGCCAGGCACCCTTTAGTGCCAAGACCCGGGGTATGAGGGGCACTTCAGTGAGCGACCCGGGTGTGAGGGCTGCACCTTTCAGTGAGACCTGTGAGGGGCCGGGCTCCCTCCAGCACCATGACCCGGGGTGTGAGGGCCGGGCACCCTTTCAGTAACATGACCCGGGGTGTGAGGGCTGGCACCCTCCAGCACCATGACCCGGGGTAAGGAGGGTCGGGCAACTCTTCAGCTCCATGACCCGGAATGCTTAGTGCCGGGCACTCCCTCCAGCACCATGGCCTGGGGTGGAGGCCCGGGCACCCCTCCAGCACCATGGCCCAGGGTGTGAGGCCCGGGCACCCCTCCAACACCATGGCCCGGGGTGTAAGGGACGGGCACCCCTTCAGTGTCAAGAACCGGGGTGTCAGGGCCGGACACCCCTCCAGCACTATGGCCCGGGGTGTGACGGCCGGGCACCGCTTCAGTGCCATGACCCGAGGTGTGAGGGCTGGGCACCCCTTCAGTGCCATGAGCCGGGTTGTGAGGGCCGGGCACGCCTTTAGTGCCATGAAACGGGGTGTGAGGGGCCGGGCACCCCTACAGAGCTATGAACTGGGGTGTGAGGGCCGGGCACCCCTTCACATGACACGGGGTGTGAGGGCCGGGCACCTTTTCAGTGCCATGACCTGGGGTGTGAGGGCCGGGCTCGATTTCAGTGACATGAATCGGGGTGTAAGCGCCGGGCACCCCTCCAGCACCATGACCCGGGGTATGAGGGCCGGGCACCCCTTCAGTGCTATCACCCGGGGAGTGAGGGCCTGGCACCCTTTCAGTGACATGACCCGGGGTGTGAGGGCCGGGCACCACTTCAATGACATGACACTGAGTGTGTGGGCCGGGCACCCTTTCAGTGCCATGACCCGGTGAGTGAGGGTCGGTCACTCCTTCAGTGCCATGACCCGGGGTGTGAGGGCTGGGCACCCCTTCAGCCCCATGACCCTGGGTGTAAGGGCCGGGAACCCCTTCAGCTCCATGACCCGTGGTGTGAGGGCCGTGCATACCTTCAGTGCCATGGCCAGGGGTTTGACGGCCGGGCACCGCATCAGTGCCATGACCCGGGGTGTGAGGGCCGGGCACCCCTTCAGTGACATGACCCGAGGCGTCAGGGCAGGGCCCCCCTTCAGTGCCATGAGCCGGGGTGTGAAGGCCGGGCAGCCCTCTAGTGCCATGAAACGGGGTGTGGGGGCCGGGCACCCCTTCAATGTCATGACCTGAGGCGCCAGGGCCGGCACCCTTCAATGACATGACCCGGGTGTGAGTGCTGCAACTATTTCAGTGCCATGAAATGGGGTGTGATGGCCGGGCACCAATCCAGCACCATGGTCGGGTGTGAGGGCTGCACACCCTTCAGCACCATGACCCGGGGTGTGAGGGCCAGGCACCCCTTCAGTGCCATGACTTCGGAGGTGAGAGCTGGGCACCCCTCCAGCACCATAGACTTGGGGTGTGAGGGGGGGCACCCCTTTGTGCCATGACCTGGGGTGAGGGGTCGGGCAACCCTCAGTGACATGACCCGGGGTGTGAGGGCCGGGCACCCTCCAGTGCTAAGTGACCCGGAGGTGAGAGCTGGCCACCCTTCAGTGACATGACCTGGGTGTGAGGGCCGGGCACCCCAGTGACATGACCCGGGGAGGGCCGGGCACCCTCCAGCACCATGACCCGGGGTGTGAGGGCTGGCACCTCTTCAGTACTATGACCCGGGGTGTGAGGCCGGGCACCTTCAATGTCACGAATCGGGGTGTAGGCCGGGCACCTTTCAGTGCCATGAAATGGGGTGTGAGGGTCACCCCTACAGTGCTGGCGAACCGTGAGGCCGGGCACCCTTTCAATGCTATGAATCAGGGTGTGAGTGCTGGCACCCTCAGCACCATGACCTGGTGAGGTGGCACCACTGAGCACCATGGCCTGGAGGTGACGGCCGGGCACCTCAGTGACATGACCTGGGGTGGAGGCCAGGCACCCCTTCAGTGCTATGACCTGGGGTGTGAGGGATGGGCACCCCTCCAGCACCATGACCTGGGGGTATGAGGGCCGGGCACCCTTCAGTGACATGACCTGGGTGTGAGGGCCAGGCACCCTTTCAGTGACATGACCCGGGTGTGAGGGCCAGCACCCTCCAGCACCATGACCAGGGGTATGAGGTCGGCACCCTTCAGTGACATGACCCGGGGTGTGAGGGCCGGGCACCCTTTCAGTGCCATGATCTGGGTGTGATGGCCGGGCACCCCTTCAGCTCCATGACCCGGTATGTTTGGTCGGCACCCTCCAGCACCATGGCCCGGGGTGGAGGCCCGGCACCCTCCAGCACCATGGCCTGGGTGTAAGGGACGGGCACCCTTCAGTGCCAAGAACTGGGTGTGAGGGCCGGACACCTCCAGCACAATGGCCTGGGTGTGACGGCTGGCACCGCTTCAGTGCCATGACCTGAGGTGTGAGGGCGGGCACCCCTTCAGTGCCAAGGAGCGGGTTATGAGGGCCGGGCACGTCTTTAGTGCCATGAAGGGGTGTGAGGGGGCCGGGCACCTACAGAGCTATGAACTGTGAGGGCTGGCACCCTTTCAAGACCTGGGTGTCACTGGGCACCCCTCCAGCACCATGACCCGGGGTGTGAGGGGGGCACCTTTCAGTGACATGACCGGTGTGGAGGGCCGGGCACCCCTCCAGCACCATGACCTGGGTATGAGGGTCTGGCACCCTTCAGTGACATGACCCGGTGTGAGGGCTGGGCAGCCCTTAGTGCCATGACCCGGGGTGTGAGGGCTGGGCACCCCTTCAGTGACATGACCTGGGGTGTGGGGGCGGCACCCTTTCAGTGACATGACCTGGGTGGAGGGCCGGGCACCTTCCAGCACCATGACCAGGGGTGAGGGCGGCACCCCTTCAGTACTATGACCCGTGTGAGGCCGGCACCTTCAGTGTCACGAATCGGGGTGTGAGGGCTGGGCAACCTTTCAGTGCCATGAAATGGGAGGGCTGCACCCCTATAGTGCTGCGGAACTGGGGTGTGAGGGCCGGGCACCCCTTCAGCACCATGACCTTGGGTGAGTGCCGGGCACCAATCGAGCACCATGGCCTGGGATGTGAGGCTGACACCCTTTCAGTGACATGACCTGGGTGTGACGGCCGGGCACCTTCAGTGACATGACCTGGGGTGAGGGCCAGGCACCCCTTTAGTGCCATGACCTGGGTATGAGGGATGGGCACCCCTTCAGTGACATGACCTGTGGTGTGAGGCGGGCACCCTTTCAGTGACATGACCCGGGTGAGGCTGGCCCCTCCAGCACCATGACCCGGGGTATGAGGGTCGGCACCTTCAGTGACATGACCCGGGTGTGGGAGGGCTGGCACCCTTCAGTGCCAAGGATTCGGGGTGATGGCCGGGCACCTTTCAGCTCCATGACTGGTATGTTTGGGCTGGGCACCCTCCAGCACCATGGCCGGGGTGGAGGCCCGCACCCTCCAGCACCATGGCCTGGGGTGTGAGGCCCGGGCACCCCTCCAGCACCATGGCCTGGGTGTATGGACGGGCACCCCTTCAGTGTCAAGAGAACTGGGTGAACAGGCCGGACACCTCCAGCACCATGGCCTGGGGTGTGACGGCCGGGCACCGCTTCAGTGCCATGACCCGAGGTGTGAGGGCTGGGCACCCCTTCAGTGCCATGGAGCTGGGTTGTGAGGGCTGGCACGCCTTTAGTGCCATGAAACGGGTGTGAGGGGCCGGCACCCTACAGAGCTATGAACTGTGGAGGGCTGGCACCCCTTCACATGACACGAGGTGTGAGGGCTGCAGCCAGTGCCATGACCTGGGTGTGAGGACCGGGCTCATTTCAGTGACATAAACGGGTGTGAGCGCCGGGCACCCTCCAGCACCATGACCTGGGGTATGAGGGCTGGGCACCCTTCAGTGCTATCACCTGGGGAGTGAGGGCTGGCACTTTCAGTGACATGACCTGGGGTGTGAGGCGGGCACCACTTCAATGACATGACACTGAGTGTGTGGGCCGGGCACCTTCAGTGCACAGACCCGGTGTGTGAGGGTCGGTCACCTTCAGTGCCATGACCCGGGGTGAGGGGCTGGGCACCCTTCAGCCCCATGACCTGGGGTGGAGGGCTGGGAACCCCTTCACTCCATGACCCGTGGTGTGTGGGCTGCAGATACTTCAGTGACATGACCCGGGGTGTGAGGGCCGGGCACCACTTCAATGACATGACACTGAGTGTGTGGGGCTGGCGCCCTTCAGTGCTATGACCCGGTGTGAGGGTCGGTCACCCTTCAGTGCCATGACCCGGGGTGTGAGGGCTGGGCACCCCTTCAGCCCCATGACCCGGGGTGTGAGGGCCGGGAACCCCTTCAGCTCCATGACCCGTGGTGTGTGGGCCGTGCATACCTTCATTGCCATGGCCAGGGGTGGGACGGCTGGGCACCGCATCAGTGCCATGACCCGGGGTGTGCGGGCCGGGCACCCCTTCAGTGACATGACCCGAGGCGTCAGGGCAGGGCCCCCCTTCAGTGCCATGAGCCGGGGTGTGAGGGCCGGGCACCACTTCAATGACATGACACTGAGTGTGTGGGCCGGGCACCCTTTCAGTGCCATGACCCGGTGTGTGAGGGTCGGTCACTCCTTCAGTGCCATGACCCGGGGTGTGAGGGCTGGGCACCCCTTCAGCCCCATGACCCGGGGTGTGAGGGCCGGGAACCCCTTCAGCTCCATGACCCGTGGTGTGTGGGCCGTGCATACCTTCATTGCCATGGCCAGGGGTGGGACGGCTGGGCACCGCATCAGTGCCATGACCCGGGGTGTGCGGGCCGGGCACCCCTTCAGTGACATGACCCGAGGCGTCAGGGCAGGGCCCCCCTTCAGTGCCATGAGCCGGGGTGTGAGGGCCGGGCACCACTTCAATGACATGACACTGAGTGTGTGGGCCGGGCACCCTTTCAGTGCCATGACCCGGTGTGTGAGGGTCGGTCACTCCTTCAGTGCCATGACCCGGGGTGTGAGGGCTGGGCACCCCTTCAGCCCCATGAACCGGGGTGTGAGGGCCGGGAACCCCTTCAGCTCCATGACCCGTGGTGTGTGGGCCGTGCATACCTTCAGTGCCATGGCCAGGGGTGGGACGGCCGGGCACCGCATCAGTGCCATGACCCGGAGTGTGAGGGCCGGGCAACCCTTCAGTGACATGACCCTAGGCGTCAGGGCAGGGCCCCCCTTCAGTGCCATGAGCCGGGGTGTGAGGGCCGGGCAGCCCTACAGAGCTATGACCGTGGAGGCAGGCACCTTCAATGTCATGACCCGAGGCGTCAGGGCAGGGCCCCCCTCTCAGTGCCATGAGCCGGGGTGAGGGACGGGCACCCTTTCAGTGCCATGAATCGGGTGTGATGGCCGGGCTTCCTTCAGCTCCATGACCCGTGGTGTGAGGACTGAACCGCTTCAACCCTATGACCTGGGGTGAGGGCCGGGACCCCTTCAGTGACATGACCTGGGTGTGAGTGCCGGGCACTATTTCAGTGCCATGAAATGGGGGTGTTACGGCTGGGCACCATCCAGCACCATGGCCCGGGGTGTGAGGCCGACACCCCTTCAGCACCATGACCCGGGGTGTGAGGGCCAGGCACCTTCAGTGCCATGACCCGAGGAGAGCTGGGCACCTCCAGCACCATGACTTGGGGTGAGGGCGGGCACCTTTAGTGCCATGACCCTGGGTGTGAGGCCGGGCACCTCTAGTGACACATGACCTGGGGTGTGAGGCCGGGCACCTCCAGTGCCATGACCCGGAGTGAGCTGGCCACCCTTCAGTGACATGACCTGGGTGTGAGGGCCGGGCACCCTTTCAGTGACATGACCTGGGGAGAGGGCTGGCACCTCCAGCACCATGACCCGGGGTGTGAGGGCCGCACCCCTTCAGTACTATGACCCGGGGTGTGAGGGGCGGCACTTTCAGTCACGAATCGGGTGTGAGGCCGGGCAACCTTTCAGTGCCATGAAATGGGGTGTGAGGGTCGGCACCCTACAGTGCTGTGAACCGGTGTGAGGCTGCACCCTTTCAATGCTATGAATCAGGGTGTGAGTGCTGGCACCCCTTCAGCACCATGACCTGTGGTGTGAGTGCCGGCACCACCGAGCACCATGGCCCGGATGTGACGGCCGGGCACCCCTTCAGTGACATGACCTGGGTGTGAGGGCCAGGCACCTTCAGTGCTAAGGACCTGGGTGTGAGGGATGGGCACCCCTTCAGTGACATGACCTGGGTGTGTGAGGGCCGGGCACTCTTCAGTGACATGACCTGGGGTGTGAGGGCCGGGCACCCTCCAGCACCATGACCCGGGGTATGAGGGCTGGCCACCCTTCAGTGACATGACCTGGGTGAGGGCGGCACCCTTTAGTGCCATGACCCCTGGTGTAGGGCTGGGCACCCCTTCAGTGACATGACCTGGGTGTGAGGGACGGGCACCCTTCAGTGACATGACCTGGGTGTGAGGGCCGGGCACCCTCCAGCACCATGACCCGTGTGAGGGCTGGCACCCCTTCAGCTTGCCATAACCCGGATGGAGGGTCAGGCACCTTCAGTGTCACGAATCGGGGTGAGGGCCGGGCACCCCTTCAATGCCATGAATCGGGGTGTGAGGGCCGGGCACCCCTTTAGCACCATGACCCGTGGTATGAGTGCAGGGCACCAATCGAGCACCATGGCCCGGGATGTGAGGGCCGGACACCCTTTCAGTGACATGACCTGGGGTGTGACAGCCGGGCACCCCTTCAGTGACATGACCCGGGGTGTGAGGGCCAGGCACCCCTTCAGTGCCATGACCCAGGGTGTGAGGGATGGGCACCCCTTCAGTGACATGACCCGGGGTGTGAGGCCGGGCACCCCTCCAGCCTCATGACCCTGGGTATGAGGTCAGGCACCCCTCAGTGACATGACCCCGGGTATGAGGTCGGGCCGGGCACCCTTTCAGTGACATGTCTGGGGTTTTGAAGGCCGCGCACCTCAGCACCATGACCCGGGGTGTGAAGGCCGGGCACCCCTCCAGCACCATGACCCGGGGTATGAGGGTCGGGCACCCCTTTAGTGCCATGACCCGGGGTGTGAGGGCCGGGCACCACTTCAGTGACATGACCCGGGGTGTGAGGGCTGGGCAGCCCTTTAGTGACATGACCCGGGGTGTGAGGGCCGGGCACCCCTTCAGCACCATGACCCGGGGTGTGAGGGCCGGGCTCCCCTTCAGTGCCATGACCCGGGGTGTAAGGCCTGGGCACCCCTTCAGTGACATAACCAAAGGTGTGAGGACCGGGCACCCGTTCAGTGCCATGAATCGGGGTGTGATGTCCGGGCACCCCTTCATCTCCATGACCCGGTATGTGAGGGCCGGGCACCCCTCCAGCACCATGGCCGGGGTGTGAGGGCCGGGCACCCTTTCAGTGACATTACCCGGGGTGTGAGGGCCGGGCACCCCTCCAGCACCATGGCCTAAGGAGGGCCGGGCATCCCTTCAGTGTCATGACCAGGGTGTGTCAGGGCCTGACACCCCTCCAGCACCATGGCCCGTGGTGTGAGGGCCGGGCACCCTTTTAGTGCCATGATTCGGGGTGTCATGGCCGGGCACCCCTTCAGCTCCATGACACGGTATGTTTGGGCCGGGCACCCCTCCAGCACCATGGCCCGGGGTGTGAGGCCCGGGCACCCCTCCAGCACCATGGCCCGGGGTGTAAGGGACGGGCACCCCTTCAGTGCCAAGAACCGGGGTATGAGGGCCGGACACCCCTCCAGCACCATGGCCCGGGGTGTGACGGCCGGGCACTGCTTCAGTGCCATGACCCGAGGTGTGAGGGCCGGGCACCCCTTCAGTGCCATGAGCCGGGTTGTGAGGGCCGGGCACGTCTTTAGTGCCATGAAACGGGGTGTGAGGGGCCGGGCACCCCTACAGAGCTATGAATTGGGGTGTGAAGGCCGGGCACCCCTTCACAAGACCCGGGGTGTCAGGGCTGGGCACCCCTTCAGCACCATGACCGGGGGTATGAGAACCGGGCACCCCTTCAGTGCTATCACCCGGGGAGTGAGGACCGGGCACCCTTTCAGTGATATGACCCGTGGTTTGAGGGCCGGGCACCACTTCAATGACATGACACTGAGTGTGTGGGCCGGGCACCCTTTCAGTGCCATAACCCGGTGTGTGAGGGTCGGTCACTCCTTCAGTGGCATGACCCGGGGTGTGAGCGCTGGGCACCCCTTCAGCCCCATGACCCGGGGTGTGAGGGCCGGGAACCCCTTCAGCTCCATGACCCGTGGTGTGAGGGCCGTGCATACCTTCAGTGCCATGGCCAGGGGTGTGACGGCCGGGCACTGCATCAAAGCCGACCCGGTGTGAGGGCCGCACCCCTCAGTGACATGACCTGAGGCGTCAGGGCAGGCCTCTTCAGTGCCATGAACCGGGGTGAGGCCGGGCAGCCCTTAGTGCCAATGAAACGGGGTGTGAGGGCCGGGCACCCTACAGAGCTCTGAACCTGGGTGTGAGGCCGCACACCCCTTCACATGACACGGTGTGAGGGAGGGCACTTTCAGTGCCATGAATCGGGGTGTGATGGCCGGGCTCTTCAGCTCCATGACCCGTGGTGTGAGCGCGCACCCCTTCAGTGACATGACCTGTGGAGTGCCGGGCACTATTTCGTGCCATGAAATAAAGTGTGATGGCCGGGCACCAATCCAGCACCATGGCCCTGAGGGCTGACACCTTCAGCACCATGACCTGGAGGTGAGGCCAGGCACCCCTTCAGTGCCATGACCAGTGAGAGCTGGGCACCCCTCCAGCACTATGACTTGGGGTGTGAGGCGGGCACCCCTTAAGGCGACCTGGGGTGAGGGGGCACCCTTCAGTGACATGATCCGGTGTGAGCCGGGCACCCTCAAGTGCCATGACCTGGAGTGGAGAGCTGGGCACCCTTCAGTGACATGAACTGGGGTGTGAGGGCTGGCACTTCTCAGTGACATGACCTGGGTGAGGGGCTCGGGCACCCTCCAGCACCATGACCCGGGGTGAGGGGCCGGGCACCCTTCAGTACTATGACCCGGGGTGAGGGCCGGGCACCCTTCCAGTGTCACGAATCGGGGTGAGGCCACCTCAAAGGCGAAATGGGGTGTGAGGCGGCACCCAACGTGAGCACCTTTTCAATGCTACGAATGAGGGTGTGAGGCCGGGCACCTTTTCAGCACTATGACCTGGTGTGAGTGCTGCACCACCGAGCACCATGGCCTGGATGACGGTGGGACACTTTCAGTGACATGACCTGGGTGAGGGCCAGCATCATTTCAAAATCACCTGGGTGTGAGGATGTTCAGTGACATGACCTGGGGTGAGGCCGGGCACACCTTGCACCATGACCTGGGGTAGGAGGGCCGGGCACCCCTTCAGTGACATAACCCGGTGAGGCCGGGCACCCTCCAGCACCATGACCCAGGTATGGCCGGGCACCTTTCGGTGCTATGACCTGGTGTGACAAGCGGCACCACTTTCAGGTACATGACCTGGGTGAGGCTGGCAACCTTCAGTGCCATGACCTGGGTGTGAGGCTGGCACCACTTCAGTGCCATGACCTGGGGTGTGAGGCTGGCACCACTTCAGTGACATGACCTGGTGTGAGGCTGCAGCCTTAGTGCTATGACCTGGGTGTGAGGGCTGGGCACCCTTCAGTGACATGACCAAGGTGTGAGACCGGCACCTCCCAGTGCCATGAATCGGGGTGTGAGTCCGGGCACCCTTCATCTCCATGACCCGGATGTGAGGCTGGGCACTCCCAGCACCATGGCCCGGGGTGTGAGGGCCGGGCACCTCTCAGTGCCATGATTCGGGTGTGATGGCCGGGCACCTTCAGCCCATGACCCGATGTCTGTGACAACTGCCAACCACGGTCCGTTGGCACCGCATCAGCGCCATGACCTGAGGTGGTGGGCTGGCACCCTTCAGTGCCATGAGCCGGGTGTGAGGGCGGGCACGCCCTTTAGTTCCATGAACGGGGTGTGAGGGGCCGGGCACCCCTACAGAGCTATGAACCGTGAGGGCCGAGCACCCTTCACATGACACGGGGTGTGAGGCCGGGCACCTTTCAGTGCCATGACCTGGGGTGAGGGCCGGGCTCGATTTCACTGCCATGAATCGGGGTGAGGCCGGGCACCTCCAGCACCAGCGACCCGGTATGGAGAGCCGGGCACCAGTGACATGACCTGGGGTGGACAGCACCACTTCCATGACATCACACACACTGGGTGTGGGCTGGGCACCCTTTCAGTGCCATGACCTGGGGTGTGAGTACCGGTCACCCTTTCAGTGCCATGACCTGGTGAGGCTGGGCACCTTCAGCCCCATGTCCTGGGGTGTGAGGCTGGGAACCCCTTCAGCCCCATGACCTGTGGTGTGAGGGCTGCATACCTTCAGTGCCACACAAGGTGTGACGCACCTCTCCATGACCTGGGGCAGGCACCCTTCAGTGACACCTGACCAGGTGACAGGGCAGCCTTCAGTGCCATGAGCCGGGGTGTGAGGGCTGGGCACCCCTCTAGTGCCATGCAGGTGTTAGGCCGGGAAGCAAGAACTGGGGTGTGAGGCCGCGCCTTCACATCGACACGTGTGAGGGCCGGGCACCTTCAGTGCATAAATCGGGGTGTGATGGGGCAGCCCTTCAGGTCCATGACCCGTGGAGGACCAAATCAACTCCATGACCTGTAGAGGGCGGGCACCCCTTTAGGTCCATGACCCGGGTGTGAGGCCGTGCACCTTAGTGACACATGACCCGGGTGTGAGTGCCGGGTACTATTTCAGTGCCATGAAAATGGGGTGAAGGCCGGGCAACCCTACAGTGCTGTGAACTGGGTGTGAGGGCCGGGCACCTCACAAATGACCCAGGTTGTGAGGGCTGCGCACCCCTTCAGTGCCATGAATCGGGGTGTGAGGGCTGGCAACCCTTCAGCACCATGACCGAGAGGTTTGAGGGCGGCCTGGGATTTCAGTGCCATGAATCGGGGTGGAGAGAGCGGGCACCCCTCCAGCACAATGACCTGGTAGGGCCGAGCACCCCTTCAGTGCTAATGACCTCGGGGTGTGAGAGGGCGGGCACATTTTCACTGACATGACCCGTGTGAGGGCGGCACCCTTCAATGACATGACCCGTGTCGGGCACCCTTTCAGTGCTATAACCCAGGTGTGAGGGCCGGTAATTTCTTGCCTGACCTGTGTGAGGCCGGGCACATGACCTGGGGCGCAGTGCCGGCACTGTGCCATTAGCCTGTGAGGGCTGGGCACCTCTAGTGCAGCAAACGGGGTGTGAGGGCCGGGCACCCCTACAGAGCTATGAACCGGGGTGAGGCTGCGCACCCCTTCACATGACACTGGTGTGAGGGACGGGCACCCTTCAGTGCCATGAATCGGGGTGATGGCCGGGCAGCCTTCAGCTCCATGACCCGTGGTGTGAGGACCGGAACGCTTCAACCCCATGACCCGGTAGTGAGGGCCGGGTCCATGAACGGGGCCGCACCCTTCAGTGACATGGAGGCCTGCACACCCTTCAGCACCATGACCCGGGGTGTGTGGGGTGGCCTGATTTCAGTGACATGAATCGGGAGGGGCCACCCTCCAGCACCATGACCTGGGGAATGAGGGCCGAGCACCCCTTCAGTGCTATGACCCGGGTGTGAGGGCCGGGCACAATTCACTGACATGACCCTGGGTGTGAGGGCTGGGCACCAGCCCCATGACCCGGGGTGAGGCCCGGAACCCTTCAGCTCCATGACCCGTGGTGTGAGGGCCGTGCATACCTTCAGTGCCATGGCCAGGTGTAACGGCCGGGCACCGCATCAGTGCCATGACCCGGGGTGTGAGGGCCGGGCACCCCTTCAGTGACATGACCCGAGGCGTCAGGGCAGGGCCCCTTCAGTGCCATGAACCGGGGTGTGAGGGCGGGCAGCCCTCTAGTGCAATGAAACGGGGTGTGAGGGCCGGGCACCCCTACAGAGCTCTGAACTGGGTGGGGCCGCACACCCCTTCACATGACACGGGTGTGAGGGACGGGCACCCTTTCAGTGCCATGAATCGGGGTGATGGCCGGGCTTCCTTCAGCTCCATGACCCGTGGTGTGAGCACGCACCCCTTCAGTGACATGACCTGGGGTAAGTGCCGGGCACTATTTCAGTGCCATGAAATGGGTGTGATGGCCGGGCACCAATCCAGCACCATGGCCCGGGGGTGAGGGGCCGGACACCCCTTCAGCACCATGACCCGAGTGTGAGGGCCAGGCACCCCTTCAGTGCCATGACCCGGAGTGTGAGAGCTGGGCACCCTCCAGCACCATGACTTGGGTGTGAGGGCCGGGCACCCCTTAGTGCCATGACCCGGGGTGTGAGGGCCGGGCACCCCTTCAGTGACATGATCTGGGGTGTGAGGGCCGGGCACCCCTCAAGTGCCATGACCCGGAGTGTGAGAGCTGGGCACCCCTTCAGTGACATGAACTGGGTGTGAGGCTGGCACCCTTTCAGTGACATGACCCGGGGTGTGAGGGCCGGGCACCCTCCAGCACCATGACCCGGGGTGTGAGGGCCGGCACCCCTTCAGTACTATGAACCGGGGTGTGAGGGCCGGGCACCCCTTCAGTGACATGACCCGGGTGTGAGGGCTGGGCACACCTCCAGCACCATGACCTGGGTATGAGGGCTGGGCACCCTTCAGTGACATAAACCGGGTGTGAGGGCTGGGCACCCCTCCAGCACCATGACCCGGGGTATAAGGGCCGGGCACCCCTTGCTGTGCTATGACCCGGGGTGTGATTGCCGGGCACCACTTTAGGTACATGACCAGGGTGTGAGGGCTGGCAAACCTTCAGTGCCATGACCGGGTGTGAGGGCCGGGCACCACTTCAGTGCCATGACCTGGGTTTGAGGCCGGGCACCACTTCAGTGACATGACCTGGGTGTGAGGGCCGGGCAGCCCTTTAGTGCCATGACCCGGGGTGTGAGGGCTGGGCACCCCTTCAGTGACATGACCAAAGGTGTGAGGACCGGGCACCTGTTCAGTGCCATGAATCGGGGTGTGATGTCCGGGCACCCCTTCATCTCCATGACCCGGTATGTGAGGGCCGGGCACCCTCCAGCACCATGGCCTGGGGTGTGAGGGCCGGGCACCTTCAGTGACATTACCTGGGGTGTGAGGGCTGGGCACCCGTCCAGCACCATGGCCTGAAGGAGGCCGGGCACCCCTTCAGTGTCATGACCAGGGTGTGTCACGGCCTGACACCCTCCAGCACCATGGCCGGTATGTTTGGGCGGGCACCCTCCAGCACCATGACCCGGGGTTTGAGGCCCGGGCACCCCTCCAGCACCATGGCCCGGGGTGTAAGGACGGCACCCCTTCAGTGGCAAGAACTGGGTGTCAGGGCCGGACACCCTCCAGCACCATGGCCCGGGTGTGACGGCCGGGCACCGCATCAGCGCCATGACCTGAGGTGTGAGGCCGGCACCCCTTCAGTGCCATGAGCCGGGTGTGAGGGCCGGGCACGCCTTTAGTTCCATGAAACGGGTGTGAGGGGCCGGGCACTTTCAGTGACATTAACCCGGGGTGTGAGGGCCGGGCACCTCTGAAGCCTTCAGTGCCATGACCCGGGGTGTGGGCCGGGCACACTTCAGTGCCATGACCCGGGGTGTGAGGGCGGGCACCACTTCAGTGACATGACCCGGGGTGTGAGGCCCGGGCAGCCCGCTAGTGCCATGACCCGGGGTGTGAGGGGCTGGGCACCTCTTCAGTGACATGACCAAAGGACGCTGAGGACGGGCACCCGTTCAGTGCCATGGATCGAAGGTGTGATGTCCGGGCACCCCTTCATCTCCCATGACCCGGTATGTGAGGCCAGGCACCCCTCAACACCATGGCCCGGGGTGTGAGGGCCGAGGCACCCTTTCGTGACATTACCCGGGAATTGTGAGGCCGGGCACCCTCAACACCATGGCCTAAGGAGGCAGGCACCCCTTCAGTGTCTCTTGACAGGGTGTGTCACGGCCACAACACCCTCAGCACCATGGCCCGTGGTGTGAGGGCCAGGCACCTCTCAGTGCCATGATTCGGGGTGTGATGGCCGGGCACCTTCAGCTCATGACCCGGTATGTTTGGGCAGGGCAGCCTCCAGCACCATGACCCGGGGTTTGAGGCCGGAGCACCCCTCCTTTCATGGCTGAGGTGTAAGGGCGGGCACCCCTTCAGTGTCCAGAACCGGGTGTCAGGGCCGGACACCCCTCCAGCACCATGGCCGGGGGTGTGACGGCCCGGGCACCATCAGCGCCATGACCCGGTGAGGGCCGGTCACCCCTTCAGTGCCATGAGCCGGGGTGTGAGGGCGGAGCACGCCTTTGATTCCATGAAGCAGGGTGTGAGGGGCCGGGCACCCCCTACAGAGCTGAACCGGGGTGTGAGGGCCGAGCACCCTTCACATAAACACACGGGGTGTGAGGCCGGGCACCTTTTTTCAGTGCCATGACCTGGGGTGTGAGGCCCGGGCTCGGTTCACTGCCATGAATCGGGGTGTGAGCGCCGGAGCTTCCCTCCAGCACCATGACCCGGGGTATGAGGCAGGCACCTTCAGTGACATGACCCCCGGGGTGTGAGGGGCCGGGCACCACTTCCATGACATGACACTGGGTGTGTGGGCCGGGCACCCTTTCAGTGCCATGACCCGGGGTGTGAGTACCGGTCACTCTTCAGTGCCATGACCCGGGGTGTGAGGGCTGGGCACCCCTTCAGCTAACCTCTGTCCCGGGGTGTGAGGGCCGGGAACCCCTTCAACTACATGACCCGTGGTGTGAGGGCGTGCATACCTTCAGTGCCATGGCCAGGGTGTGACGGCCGGGCACCTATCAGTGCCATGACCCGGGGTGTGAGGCCGGGCACCCCTTCAGTGACATGACCCGAGGTGTCAAGGGCAGGGGCCCCTTCAGTGCCGCGCCAGGCCGGGGTGTGAGACAGGCACCCTCTAGTGCCAAGAGCAGGTGTTGCAGGCCGGGGGCCCTACCGACGCCGAACGAGGTGCTTGAGGGCCCGCGCACCTCACACTCGACACGGGTGTGAGGCCAGGCACCCTTTCAGTGCAAATCGGGGTGTGATGCCCAGGCAGCCCTTCAGGTCCATGACCCGTGGTGTGAGGACCGGGAACCGCTTCAACCCCATGACCCGGAGTAGTGAGGGCCGGGCACCCCTTTAGGTCCATGACCCGGGTGTGAGGGCCGTACTTACTATTGTTATGACCCGGGGTGTGAGTGCCGGGTACTATTTCAGTGCCATGAAATGGGGTGTGAAGGCCGGGCAGCCCTGCAGTGCTGTGAACAGGGGTGTGAGGCCGGAGCACCCCTTTCGCGGCCCAGGTTGTGAGGCCGCACCCCTTCAGTGCCATGAATCCCGGGGTGTGAGGCCGGGCACCTTCAGCACCATGACCCGAGGTTTGAGGGCCGGGGCTCGGTTCAGTGCCATGAATCGGGGTGAGAGCCGAGCACCCCTCCAGCACAATGACCTGGGGTATGAGGCCGAGCACCCCTTCAGTGCTATGACCCGGGGTGTGAGGCCGGGCACATTTTTCACTGACATGACCCGGGGTGTGAGGGCCAGGCACCCCTTCAATGACATGACCCAGGGTGTGTGGGCCGGGCACCCTTTCAGTGCTATAACCCAGGGTGTGAGGGCCGGTTAGTTCTTCAGTTCCATGACCCGGGGTGTGAGGGCCAGGCACCCCCTTCAGTGACATGACCGAGGGGCGTCAGTGCGGGCACCCTTCAGTGCCATTAGCCTGGGTGTGAGGCGGGCACCCTCTGGTGCCATGAAACAGGGTGTGAGGGCGGGCACCCCTACAGAGCTATGAACCGGGGTGTGAGGGCCGCGCACCCCTCCTATATTTACTGGTGTGGGGACGGGCACCCGCACCGTGCCATGGTCGAGGGTCTTGGTGGCGGGGCGGCCCTTCAGCTCCACTTGACCCGTGGTGAGGACGGGAACCGCTTCAACCCCATGACCCGGGTAGTGAGGTAGGGCACTGGTGCCGAACCGGGGTGTGAGGGCCGTGCACCTTGTTGACATTACCCGGATTGTGAGGGCGGGCACCTTCAGCACCATGACCCGGGGTGTGTGGGCCGGAAGCAATTTCAGTGATTATGAATGGGGGTGTGAGGGCGGCCACCCCTCCAGCACCACATGACCTGGGAATGAGGGCCGACACCCTTCATTGCTGGCCCGGGGTGTGAGGCCGGGCTGTTCACTGACATGACCCGGGGTGAGGGCTGGAGCGCCGGGTCCATGACCCGTGGTGTGAGGACCGGGAACCGCTTCAACCCTATGACCCGGGTAGTGAGGGCCGGGCACCCCTTTAGGTCCATGACCCGGGGGTGTGAGGGCCGTGCACCCCTTTAGTGACATGACCCGGGGTGTGAGTGCCGGGCACTATTTCAGTGCCATGAAATGGGGTGTGAAGGCCGGGCAACCCTACAGTGCTGTGAACCGGGGTGTGAGGGCCGGGCACCCTTTCACATGACCCAGGTTGTGAGGGCCGCGCACCCCTTCAGTGCCATGAATCGGGGTGTGAGGGCCGGGCACCCCTTCAGCACCATGACCCGAGGTTTGAGGGCCGAGCTCGATTTCAGTGCCATGAATCGGGGTGAGAGAGCCGGGCACCCCTCCAGCACAATGACCTGGGGTATGAGGGCCGAGCACCCCTTCAGTGCTATGACCCGGCGTGTGAGGGCCGGGCACATTTTCACTGACATGACCCGGGGTGTGAGGGCCGGGCACCCCTTCAATGACATGACCCGGGGTGTGTGGGCCGGGCACCCTTTCAGTGCTATGACCCGGGGTGTGAGGGCCGGTCAGTTCTTCAGTTCCATGAACCGGGGTGTGAGGGCCGGGCACCCCTTCAGTGACATGACCCGGGGCGTCAGTGCCGGGCACCCCTTCAGTGCCATTAGCCTGGGTGTGAGGGCCGGGCACCCCTCTAGTGCCATGAAACGGGGTGTGAGGGCCGGGCACCCCTACAGAGCTATGAACCGGGGTGTGAGGGCCGCGCACCCCTTCACATGACACTAGTGTGAGGGACGGGCACCCTTTCAGTGCCATGAATCGGGGTGTGATGGCAGGGCAGCCCTTCAGCTCCATGACCCGTGGTGTGAGGACCGGGAACCGCTTCAACCCCATGACCCGGGTAGTGAGGGCCGGGCACGCCTTTAGGTCCATGACCCGGGGTGTGAGGGCCGTGCACCCCTTCAGTGACATGACCCCGGGTGTGAGGGCCGGGCACCCCTTCAGCACCATGACCCGGGGTGTGTGGGCCGGGCTCGATTTCAGTGACATGAATCGGGGTGTGAGGGCCGGCCACCCCTCCAGCACCATGACCTGGGGAATGAGGGCCGAGCACCCCTTCAGTGCTATGACCCGGGGTGTGAGGGCCGGGCACAATTTCACTGACATGACCCGGGTGTGAGGGCTGGGCACCGCTTCAGCCCCATGACCCGGGGTGAGGCCCGGGAACCCCTTCAGCTCCATGACCCGTGGTGTGAGGGCCGTGCATACCTTCAGTGCCATGGCAGGTAACGGCCGGGCACGCATCAGTGCCATGACCCGGGAGGCCGGCACCCTTCAGTGACATGACCCGAGGCCGTGGGCAGGGCCCCTTCAGTGCCATGAACCGGGGTGTGAGGGCCGGGCAGCCCTCTAGTGCCATGAAACGGGGTGTGAGGGCCGGGCACCCCTACAGAGCTCTGAACCGGGTGTGTGGGCCGCACACCCCTTCATGACACGGTGAGGGACGGCACCCTTTCAGTGCCATGAATCGGGTGTGATGGCCGGGCTTCCTTCAGCTCCATGACCCGTGGTGTGAGCACCGTGCACCCTTCACATGACACGGGTGTGAGGGACGGGCACCCTTTCAGTGCCATGAATCGGGTGTGAGGCCTGGAACCCCTTCAGCTCCATGACCGTGGTGTGAGGGCTGCATACCTTCAGTGCCATGGCCAGGGGTGTAACGGCCGGGCACCGCATCAGTGCCATGACCCTGGTGTGAGGGCCGGCACCCCTTCAGTGACATGACCTGAGGCGTCAGGGCAGGGCCCCCTTCAGTGCCATGAACTGGGGTGTGAGGGCCGGGCAGCCCTCTAGTGCCATGAAACGGGTGTGGAGGGCTGGGCACCCCTACAGAGCTCTGAACTGGGGTGTGGGGCCGCACACCCTTCACATGACACGGTGAGGGACGGGCACCCTTTCAGTGCCATGAATCGGGTGTGATGGCCGGGCTTCCCTTCAGCTCCATGACCGTGGTGTGAGCACTGCACCCTTCAGTGACATGACCCGTGTAAGTGCCGCACTATTTCAGTGCCATGAAATGGTGTGATGGCCGGGCACCAATCCAGCACCATGGCCCGGGTGTGAGGGCTGGCACCCCTTCAGCACCATGACCTGGAGGTGTGAGGGCCAGGCACCCTTTCACGTGCCATGACCCGGAGTGAGAGCTGGGCACCCTCCAGCACCATGACTTGGGGTGTGAGGGCCGGGCACCCTTTAGTGCCATGACCCGGGTGAGGGCCGGGCACCCTTCAGTGACATGATCTGGGTGAGGGCCGGGCACCCCTCAAGTGCCATGACCCGGGTGTGAGAGCTGGGCACCCCTTCAGTGACATGAACCGGGGTGTGAGGGCTGGGCACCCTTCAGTGACATGACCCGGGGTGTGAGGGCCGGGCACCCCTCCCACCATGACCGTGTGAGGCCGCACCCCTTCAGTACTATGACCCGGGGTGTGAGGGCCGGGCACCCTTTCAGTGACATGACCCGGGGTGTGAGGGCCGGGCACACCTCCAGCACCATGACCCGGGTATGAGGGCCGGGCACCTTCTCAGTGACATAACCCGGGGTGTGAGGGCTGGGCACCCTCCAGCACCGACCCGGGTATGAGGGCCGGGCACCCCTTTGGTGCTATGACCCGGGGTGTGATTGCCGGGCACCACTTTAGGTACATGACCAGGGGTGTGAGGGCCGGGCAAACCTTCAGTGCCATGACCCGGGGTGTGAGGGCGGGCACCACTTCAGTGCCATGACCCGGGTTTGAGGGCCGGCACCACTTCAGTGACATGACCCGGGGTGTGAGGGCCGGGCAGCCCTTAGTGCCATGACCCGGGTGTGAGGGCTGGGCACCCTTCAGTGACATGACCAAAGGTGTGAGGACCGGCACCCGTTCAGTGCCATGAATCGGGGTGTGATGTCCGGGCACCCCTTCATCTCCATGACCCGGTATGTGAGGGCCGCACCCTCCAGCACCATGGCCCGGTGTGAGGGCCGGGCACCCTTTCAGTGACATTACCCGTGTGAGGCCGGCACCCGTCCAGCACCATGGCCTGAGGAGGGCCGGGCACCCCTTCAGCACCATGGCCCGTGTAGGGACGGGCACCCTTTCAGTGGCAAGAACCGGGGTGTCAGGGCCGACACCCTCCAGCACCATGGCCCGGGTGTGACGGCCGGGCACCGCATCAGCGCCATGACCCGAGGTGTGAGGGCCGGGCACCTTCAGTGCCATGAGCCGGGGTGTGAGGCCGGACGCCTTTAAGTTCCATGAAACGTGAGGGGCCGCACTCTTTCAGTGACATTAACCGGGGTGTGAGGGCCGGCACCACTTCAATGACATGACACTGAGTGTGTGGGCCGGGCACCCTCTCAGTGCCATGACCCGGGGTGTGAGGGCTGGTCACTCCTTCAGTTCCATGACCCAGGTTGTGAGGGCCGGCATACCTTCAGTGCCATGGCCAGGGTGTGACGGCCGGGCACCGCATCAGTGCCATGACCCGGGTGTGAGGGCCGGGCACCCCTTCAGTGACATGACCCGAGGCGTCAGGGCAGGACCCCTTCAGTGCCATGAGCCTGGTGAGGGCCGGCACCCCTACAGAGCTATGAACCGTGGTGTGGAGCCGCGACCCCTTCACATGACACGGTGTGAGGGACGGCACCCTTTAGTGCCATGAATCTGGGTGTGATGGCCGGGCAGCCCTTCAGCTCCATGACCCGTGGTGTGAGGACCGGAACCGCTTCAACCCCATGACCCGGTAGGGGCGGCACCCCTTTAGGTCCATGACCCG
>NW_024737715.1:0-17500 GCF_018991925.1 Homarus americanus
CTAGAAGTTACGCAATAAGCAGAGAGAGAGAGAGAGAGTAATATGCCATCTACGTTCATAATACAACTCCTAAGTCCACTAGTTTAAGAATACTGTCAGGCGTGTGTGTATATATGTGTGTGTGTGTGTGTATGTGTGTGTGTGTGTGTGTGTGTGTGTGTGTGTGTGTGTGTGTGGGTGTGTATTGTGATCTTCAAGTATGTGAGATGTACAGTCGTCCCTAAAAGTTCTGTCTACGCCCTACCCTGTCTGTGAACCCCGTCAATCTCTGTCAGGTGAATCCAAAGCAGCGGGTAAGTTGTTGTTATTGTTGTTACTGTGCTTCAACAACGAAAGTCTTTAAGCGTTTAACAAGTTTGGTATTACATTATTACCAACAACAATTACAAGTTTGGGGAGATGAACTTTCTATGCACAGGCCTGCCAACAGACGGTGTATTGGTATGTGACGGGGTGGTGACGGGGTGGTGGACGGTGACGGGGTGGAGGACGGAGGACGGGGAAGGAGGTGGCGGTGGTGGACGGGTGACGGGATGGGAGGACGGTGACGGTGGGACGGTGACGGGTGGTGGACGGTGACGGGTGGTGATTTGGACGGGGAAGGAGGGTGGCGGTGGTGGATGGTGACGGTGGTGGACGGTGACGGGTAGAGACGGTGTAGACGGGTGGTGGACGGTGACGGGGTGGTGGACGGTGACGGGTGGTGGATGGTGACGGGGTGGTGGACGGTGACGGGGTAGGACGGTGACGGGTGGTGGACTGCAGACGGGTGGTGGACGGTGACGGGTGGTGGACGACGGTGGTGACTGACGGGTGGTGACGGTGACGGGGTGGTGGACGGTGACGGGTGGTGATAGCAGACGGGTGGAGGACGGTGACGGGGTGGTGGACAGACCGGGTGGTGGATTTGTGACGGGGTGGTGGAAGGTGACGGGTGGTGACGGTGACGGGTGGTGGACGACGGGGTGGTGACAGTGACGGGGGAAGGAGGGTGACGGGGTGGTGGACGGTGACGGGTGGAGGACGGTGACGGTGGTGGACGGTGACGGGTGGTGGACGGTGACGGTGGTGGACGGTGACGGGGTGGTGGACGGTGACGGGTGGTGGACGGTGACGGGGTGGTGGACGGTGACGGGCAGGACGGTGACGGGGTGGTGGACGGTGACGGTGGTGGACGGTGACGGGTGGTGGACGGTGACGGGTGGTGGACGGTGACGGGGTGGTGACGGTACGGTGGTGGACGGTGACGGGGTGGTGGGACGGTGACGGGGTGGTGGACGCTGACGGGGGTGGGATTTGCAGACGGGGTGGTGGACGGTGACGGGTGGTGGACGGTGACGGGGTGGTGGACGGCACGGGTGGTGGACGGTGACGGGTGGTGGACGGTGACGGGGGTGGTGACGGTGACGGGGAATGAGGTGGCGGGTGGTGGACGGTGACGGGTGGTGGACGGACGGGGTGGTGGACGGTGACGGGTAGGGACGGTGACTGGGTGGTGGACGGTGACGGGTGGTGGACGTAGACGGGTGGTGGACGGAGAGGGGTGGTGGATGAGACGGGTGTGGTGGACGGTGACGGGGAAGGAGGGTGGTGGGTGGTGGGACGGTGACGGGGAAGGAGAAGGAGGTTGAAGGGGAGGGGAGGCAGGGAGGGAGGTAGCAGGAGGAGGGGTTGGCAGGAGGGGAGAGGGTTAGCAGGAGGGAGGGCAGGAGGAGGGGTTAGCAGGAGGGAGGGGTTAGCAGGAGGGAGGGGTTGGGCAGGAGGGGAGGGGGTTAGCAGGAGGGAGGGGGTTAACAGGAGTGAAAGGGGTTAGCAGGAGAGAGGTGGGTAGCAGGAGGGAGGGGTTAGAAGGAGGGAGGGGTTAGGGAGGGAGGTGTGGGGAGGGGAAGAAGGGAGGAGGGTTAAGGGAGGGAGGGGGGTTAGCGGAGGAGGGGGGTTGAAGGGAGGGGAGGTTGGGGAGGGAGGGGTTGAGGGGAGGAGGAAGAAGGGAGGGGAGGGGAGGGAGGGGAGGGGAGGAGGGAGGGGTTAAGGGAGGGAGGGGGTTAGGGGGAGGGAGGGGGTTAGCAGGAAGAGGGGTTAGCAGGAAGGAGGGGTTAGCAGGAGGGAGGGGTTAGCAGGAGGGAGGGGTTAGCAGGGGAGGGGTTAGCAGGAGGGAGGGGTTAGCAGGAGGGAGGGGTTAGTGGGAGGGGAGGTGGTTAAGGGAGGGAGGGGTTAGCAGGAGTGAGGGGTTAGCAGAGGAGGGAAGAAGGGAGGAGGGGAAGAAGGGAGGGAGGGGGTAGGGAGGGAGGGGAGGAAGGGAGGGAGGGGTTAAGGGGAGGGAGGGGATTAGCGGGAGGGAGGGGTTAGTGGGAGGGGAGGGGGTTCAGGAGGAAGGGGTTAGGGGAGGGAGGTGGTTAGTGGAGGAGGTGGTTAGCGGGAGGAGGTGGTTAGAAGGGAGGGAGGGGTTAGCAGAGGGGAGGGGGTTAGCAGGGGGAGGTTAGGGGGAGGGAGTAAGAAGGGAGGGAGGGGAAGGGGAGGGAGGGGGTTAGGGAGGAGGGGGGTTAGGGGAGGGAGGGGGAGAAGGGAGGGAGGGGGAAGAGGGGGAGGGGAGGGGAAGGGGAGGGAGGGGGTTAAGGGGGAGGGAGGGGGAAGGGAGGGAGGGGTTAGGGGGAGGGAGGGGTTAGCAGGAGGGAGGGGTTAGCAGGAGGGGTTAGGAGGGGGAGGGGTTAGCGGAGTGAGGGGGAGGGGTTAGCAGGAGGGTTGCAGAGTGAGGTTAGGCAGAGGGGGCAGAGGGAGGGGTTAGCAGGAGTGGAGGGGGTTAGCAGGAGGAGGGGGTTTGCAGGAGGGATGGGGCAGGAGGATGGGGTTAGCAGGAGGGAGGGTTAGGCAGGAGGGTGTTAGCGGTAGGAGGGGGGGTGGCAGAGGAGGGGTTAGCAGGAGGGAGGGGTTAGCAGGAGGAGGGGGTTAGCAGGAGGAGGGGTTTGGGAGGAGGGATGGGGTTAAGCAGGGGAGGGATGAAGTAGCAGGAGGGAGAGGGTTACAGGAGGGGAGGATTGGCAGGAGGAGGGGTTAGCAGGAGGGAGGGGTTGGAAGGAGAAGGGGAGGGGAGGAGGTAAGGGAGGGGTTAGTGGGAGGGGGGGGTTAGTGGAGGAGAGGAGAAGGGAGGGAGAGGGAAGAAGGTGAGGGGAGGGTTAGCAGGAGGGAGGGGGTTAGCAGGAGGGAGGTTAGCAGGAGGAGAGGGTAGCAGGAGGGAGGGGTTAGGAGGGAGGTTAGCAGGAGGGAGGGGAGGTAGCAGGAGGGAGGGGGTTAGCAGGAGGAGGTTAGGTAGGGAGGGAGGGGGGTTAGCAGGAGGGAGGGGGTTAGCAGGAGGGAGGGGGGGTTAGGCAGGAGGGAGGGGGTTAGCAGGAGGGAGGGGGGTTAGCAGGGAGGAGGGGGCTGGGGGCAGGAGGGGAGGGAAGGCAGGAGGGAGGGGGTTAGCAGGAGGGAGGGGTTAGCAGGAGGGAGGGGTTAGCAGGAGGGTGAGGGTTAGCAGGAGGGAGAGGGTTAGCAGGAGGGGAGGGGGTTAGAGGGGAGGTTAGCAGGAGGGAGGGGTTAGAGGAGGAGGGGGTTAGGAGGAGGGAGGGTTAGGAGGAGGAGGCTAGCAGGAGTGGAAGGGGGGTTAGCAGGAGGGAAGGGGTTAGCAGGAGGAGGGGTTAGCAGGAGGGAGGGGGTTAGCAGGAGAGGGGGCTAGCAGGAGGAAGGGGAAGGAATCTGAATGGAAGGATGGGAAGGCAATTATTTACTCACACCCTCTGCCCAGTGAAAATATTTACGTGCTAAATAAACACTCACACATTGATAGAGCCCAAGGGTTACATTTCCTATCGTTTGAAATATCATGTCGAATTTGTTTCATCTTAAATCAAATTATTCTAAAATGGTTCTTCTTCTGTTAATTATGTCTTCAATAAATATAATTATCCTTAAATTATACTGCTTGATGTGACATCAACAGCCAAAATAGTTTAATGTCCAGATATAGGTTCACAGAGGAATAGTTTAGTTTCTTGAAATAAAATAAATTTTCTATATGTCTACCATTTTTTGATGTGGTTGAGCGGTTACAAAGTATTCAACAATCGCTGAAAGAATTTATTGTAAATACCACTTTTAGCTCATACATACGTATACGATAATAATATTGCAGTTTAAGGTGACTTTTATTTCAAACCAAACCAAACCCAACCAAACCAAACCAACCCAAATTCACCCAACCCAACCAACCAAACCAAACCAAACCAAACCAACCAAAACCAAACCAAACCAAACCAACCAACCCAAACTCAACCAACCAAAACCAAACCAACCAAACCAAACCAAACCAAAATCAAATCAACCAACCAACCAACCAAACCAAACCAAACCAAACCAAACCAAACTAAACCAAACCACCCAACCCACCCAACCCAACCAAACCAAACCAAACCAAACCAAACACCAAACAAACCAAACCAAACCAACCTAACCAACCAACAAACCAAACCAAACAAACTAACCAAACAAAACCACAAACAAACAAACCAACCAACCAAACCAAACCAAACCAAACCAAACCACACAAACCAAACCAAACAACCAAACCAAACAAACCAAACCAAACAAACAAACCAAACCAAACTACCAAACCAAACCAAACCAAACCAAACCAAACCAAACTAAAACCCACCAACAAACCAAACCAAACCAACCAAACCAAACCAAACCAAACCAAACCAACCAAACCAAACCAAACCAAACCAACAAACCAAACCACCAAACCAAACCAAACCAAACCAAACTCAACAAACTAAACCAAACCAAACAAACCAACCAAACCAAACCAAACAAACAAACCAAACCAAACCAAACCACTAAACCAAACCAAACCAAACCAAATTTCTAAACCAAACAACCACCAAACCAGCTAAACCAAACCAAACCAAACCAAACCCAAACCAAGCTAAACCAACCAATCAAGCTAAACCAAAACCAAACCAAAACCAATCACTACATTTGTTGCAGCTGAGTTAGCCACGAAGTTATATAAAACACAACTTATACACAAGAAACTGTGGCGATATTTCCTAAGATCGTTGGGAGGACCTTAGAACACACTTTATCTAGGAAGAGGATATTAACGTGTATAAAAGTGCTTAAGTATTTCAATTCTAAGATCAAATTATGTGATGATAAAGCACTCCAGCTTATTTGAAGATTAGGGACTCACTCCAGCTTATTTTGATCATTAGACACTCACCCAGCTTATTTTGAACATTAGGGCACTCATTCCAGCTTACTTTGAACATTAGGCACTACAGCTTAGTTAACCTGATGATTAAACACCATAACGCTGCCTAGATGGGAAATTAAGTTAGGTTAGGTTAGGTTAAGCTAAGTTAGGGTTAGGTGTTTTATCAGCAGATGTAATTAGCTAGGGTGCCTAATCTTCACCTGAACTCTAAGATCTGACAACAACAAAATTAACTCTATAAAAACTCGCTAAAACTGATATAAAAATTAAATCATTTTCAAAACAATTACCAAAAAGTAATTAAAAGAAAACAGTTTTTACGCCCCCAACCTGAAACTGACAAATCGACACAAATTCATCTTTCTCTCGGCAGTAGGAGCTGAAGCACTACTGAAGGTGTTTACCATTGTTTGTACACTTGCACTGATGCAGTGCAGCATTGTGTATGACTATGTACACATACTGAATCAATGATTATCTGTCTACTATCTATCCATCTATCTATATAAAGTGTAGCAACTGTTCTTTATATCCGCTGTGGAATGCAGATAGGGGCACAACAAGTGGAGGAACAGCACCCGCCCGGCCCAGCTGACTCACTCATGGTCTAAATTAATACCTGGAATCATTGAGAGGAAACAGCTTGCGAGACACCTCCAGCCTTCGGTAACACAGCCTCTAATGATTTCTTATTTCACGTAATTAAACATGATTTTTTAACAACAATTTAAAATAACAAGAAAAAACGATTCACAAAAGGCAATAATATTTAGTCTTCACGATAAGTGAAAATTTAAATCAAATTAAATATTTAGATCCCCCCCAGTCTAGTTTTGAAAGGTAATGTTGCTGCCCGTTGCTTATTAATGGTACTGTACTTCAATATTATTCCTAAACGACTTTGTCAACTCTTTATGACCATCGACTAATTGACGTCTACTGTATCATAAACTTAAAATATGGGCTTAAGCTGAAAGACCTATTTTTGAAGCGAATTAATTCATCACAACGCTTTATCATTTCACCACTTACCAGCTTATGTTCGGACGCTGATTTGTGCTTTATTACGAGTACCCAGAGGAAACTATTGGGTTTGTAGTGCCAATAATTCCTCACCCGTCTTTAACCTGGACTCGAACCCAGGACTTAACAGGAGACACGCATGTTACCGCTGTACCACCAACACCCCTTAGTTAGTATAGCTAAGCCAGGATTACCTACCCCGTCCCGTAATCCGACCTGGAGCTGTTTTACATGTTTATCGTAAACACTAATATTATTGAAGCAACATTATTAATATCAATATCCTCGTGTTGAGTCTTCTAAATTGAGAGTGTAGCGAGGCCGTGTGTGTATTGGGCTAAGCCTCTCAGACTCACGCTAACACTGCGCCTCAACAACAGCAGCTATGATCTTGAAGCTGTATTCTAGCTTTCTAAATACACTAACCATTAACAACTACAAAAATACTCTTATACAACTTTATACAACAGCAAGATGAGGTTGCCAGAAGTGAGGAGACACAACAGATGAATACTTTAAAGCTTAATTGCTCATAAAGGCTTCATATTCAACTAAGCTTAACAATGCTCCATAATCCAAGCTGCGTTATGCTTACTGGATTGTTGATAGAAAACAGTTTTAATATAACTCAAGGCTTTTTTAATCTTTTTGTGTTCAAGTAAAAACAATAATAAATGGGTTATTTTGTTTTGATAACTATTTTGTATAATGGTTATGTTGGCTAGTTATTAGTAGTAGTAGTTGTTGTAGTAATAGTTGTAATAGTTGTAGTTGTAATAGTATTAGTAATAGTTATCATAATCATTACATTACCATTGGCACAGTCTGTTCACTTGGATTTTGCAACTGTGGTAAGGGTCAGTTTGTAGCGAAGCAGTTGATTTTGGCAGACGGACACTGAAATAATCACAAAAGTTCTTCAGTATTTAAACTATCGTATATATTATGATATTTTAAGTGATAATAACTTTTCTGTGTTGATCTCTTATAATTTCCGCACTTGGAGAATTAAAAATTAACTTGTGAAACTTTCTGGTAACATAAATATCTTGGTGAAAACAATGAGTTGAAAATTGCAGCAACAGACTCCACCGCAGCGAGCAGGCGTGGAGGTGTTTACGTCCAAAGCGTTTCACAAGTTAATTTTTGCTGCCTCTGGTGTGAAATTAACAGAGATCAACAGAGAAAAGTTATTATCCCTTAAAATATCATAATGTAAATATGATAGATTAAATACTGAAGAACTGTAGTGGGTATTTTCGTTGTCCATCTGTCTGTAAACAAACTATAGTAATAGCTCGAGGATTCTGGACGCGGGGACAGGAGCCTTCTTCGACATCAGGATTTTTATCCCATGGCCGCATGTCACCGTAACTTAGCTCTCGATGCTGCACACAGGAGGAACGAGAACGACAAGAGAAGGGCATAGGGAGAGAGTTCAGAACGTTGATCAAGGCAGCTTCACTCCTCTAGTGTTCACAACCTCTGGTGGGATGGGACCAAGTGCAAGATGTTTCTACGCCAGACTCGGGAGGTGATCTCCGAACAGAAGCAGCAGCCCAGAAGTTATGTTACAGCCTGGATGAGATGTCGACTGTCCTTCTCTCCTAAAGGCTTTTGCTCTGCCTCAGGGGAACGAGGCATCGGCCCCAAAGCCGACAACTGCTGCAGATATTGACTATGAGGCAACAGTCACTGAATGCCGCATAGATCTGCGGCTCAACTAACTCAACAGATAGGATAGCTACTTATGTATTAGGATATTAATATTATAATAAAATGGCGGCGAAGGTGTGGCTATTGGGGGAGGCTGGAGCTTTAAAAAAAGAGTAGTAGTAATAGTAGTAGTACAGGAAGAATTAATCTGTTTGATAAACCTTATGAATAATCAATGTTATAATACTTATCAACGTAGCATTCAAAGGTAGAAAAAAGTATTACAGATTTTAAACCTCTTAATGCAACGGACATTTTAGTACGGTTTAGTTTATCCTCTCATTAAGAGGTTTACTGTAACCTTTATTAACGCGGTTTACTTTGAGATTTTCCTCATTATTTTGTTTGCTTTATACCCACTTTCACGGTTTAATATATATCCTCAACAGCGTGGTTTAAGTCAGTAAACACCCTCATTAACATGGTTTAAGATCACTAAATACCCTCATTAACGTGGTTTAAGTCAGTGTATACCGTCAATGACGTGTTTTATGTCATGTATACCCTCATTAACGGTTTATATCTGATGTGGTTAACACCCAAAAAGATTACAAACGATTATATTCATTTATTTCCCGAGTTTCAATGTTGTATTAATTCTGAAGTAACAGTACACGTAGAACTATAAATACAGGTACAGATACAAGTACAGCAGCTTCATACAGCGATCCCAAATGTTCAACAGTACTTCCATTAAAAATTACTTAGATACAGTTTACAGTATTCATCTATATCCCCCTGCTGTATGCAAATCCCTACTAAGCCATAAGAATAAATTAAAAAAAAAGAATTAAAAATCTCTTCAATCTGCAAGTTGCAATATTTTCTTTGCAATGATGATTAGGTTACAGTTTCATAATTTTAGCCTACTCTAAAAATATCACAACGCTAAATATTCTGAGTTTATTTGTTAAAGTGATATTTTGCCTTTTTTAGAATTACTAAAGTCACACACACACACACACACACACACACACACACCCGAAGGGTCAAGACGTACCTGTCCTCTCGGACAGCCAGGTCAACTATTGTTGGCCCATACCAACTCCCTCCCTGAACCTCCTCCCCACCGGAATATCAACAAGTTCTCGCCAGAAGTTACTATTTCATTTAGGAAAGGAATGAACCAGTGTTAAACAGAGGTGAACAGTGGTGAACAGTGCTTAAGTCAGTAGAGAACAACTCAACAGTAACAGTCAGTCAAAGTTAACCTTCACACAGTGAGGTCCCAGGTACCCAGTGATAACGGCCCGTGAGACCAACAACCAGCGATGTGTTAATCGTCTACGATAGGAAGGCCTGGGACCACCCCCACTCATATAACACCGTCTGTGAGGGAATTACTACACCACGTGAGGCCCCGCATAACACCATCTATGAGGGAATTACTACACACGTGAGGCCCCCCATAACACCATCTGTGAGGGAATTACTACACCACGTGAGGCCCCTCATAACACCATATGTGAAGGAGTTACTACACCACGTGAGGCCCGCATAACACCATCTGTGAGGGAATTACTACACCACGTGAGGCCCCTCATAACACCATCTGTGAGGGAATTACTACACCACGTGAGGCCCCTCATAACACCATCTGTGAGGAATTATCACCACGTCAGGTCCCTCATAACACCATCTGAGGGAATTACTAAACCCACGTGAGGCCCCGCATAACACCATCTGTGAGGGAATTACTACACCACGTGAAGCCCTCATAACACCATCTGTGAGGGAATTACTACACCACGTGAGGTCCTCATAACACCATCTGTGAGGAATTACTACACCACGAGGCCCCTCATAACACCATCTGTGAGGAATTACTACCACGTCAGGTCCCTCATAACACCATCTGTGAGGGTTATCTTAAACCCACGTGAGGCCCCGCATAACACCATCTGTGAGGAATTACTACACCACGTGAAGCCCCTCATAACACCATCTGTGAGGAATTACTACACCACGAGGCCCCCATAACACCATCTGTGAGGGATACTACACCACGTCAGGTCCCTCATAACACCATCTGTGAGGGAATTACTAAACCCACGTGAGCCCCGCATAACACCATCTGTGAGATTACTACACCACGTGAAGCCCTCATAACACCATCTGTGAGGGTACTACACCACGTGAGGCCCCTCTAACACCATCTGTGAGGAATTACTACACCACGTGAGGTCCCTCATTAACATCATCTGTGAGGAACTACACCACGTCAAGCCCTCATAACATCATCTGTGGGGAATTACTACACTGTGTCTGCTGTTCAACACCTCAGCGCACATGATCTACGTGACCTCCACTGTACACATTTATCTGTATGTTCACTGTATGTTCCTTTACCTTTCTCTAATGAAGACTTTTGTTAAACCACCAATGTATGTAATAAGTCATTTATGTCCAATGTATATTTTCAGCCTTCGGGCTGCAGAACTTTCAATAAACCGTTAATTATTATTATTATTATTATTATTATTACACACACACACACACATCAAAAAATAGCATGGTATCCTCTAAACCGCACAAATGTCACCCTACAGAAAACGAGAACACACAGGTCAGCGTATGTTTACCTCTCATAAGACTCGCTATCTTTCACTTTAACAGTTTAATTAAAAAGCCATGTAGTCATAAAGACGCCAAAAAAATAAAACAAAAGTAGCCATTATGAATAAATTCTTAGAAGAACCCAAGAAAATAACGTGTTTATTATATTTTTATCATTTCAGACCAAAAATATACCGGAAGCCGAGAGCTAAAATATCATAACCCAAAACAAACAAATATACGGATAATAAAACTCATACCAAAGTCAATTAAAAACCGGATATACTGAGATTATTATAATAAGCTAAATGATATAATAGTGTCCTATATAACGGTTATATTTACTGATATATGTCGACAGCTGGAAAATCCCAAATTACCACAACATTTTTTTCTATAAAGTTTACAACAACATGATTAACTAATGTCGGGTTGCCTTACCTTTTTCTCATCCTTTGTGAGTTAAACACCACAGAGAATGTTACTACATGGTTGATACTACTACTAGGACTACTACTACCACCAATAATAATAGAAGTAGTAAATAGTAGTCAAGTAGAAGAAGATGTACTTACCATTGTTGAGCTGTTCCTTAACGGGATCAACAGGGGTACCAACGTTCACAGCCATCGTTGTACACTCTCTCACATCTCCTCACGGTAACGTTGGCAGCCCTGAAACAACAAATTTTATTGTTTGTATACAAGAATTAACGATTTTGTAGAATTTGGGTTGATATAAATTTAGCATAAAGTTTGATAATATAAAACTTTATACTTTATATACATTTATTATTGTTTATTTGCTCGAAAATAATCCGTAAAATTATCTAATATATATTCAGTCTTGGTTCGGTATCCTAATTTCTGAGACACCTGAATACTGGTTCAAAGATTCACGGGTTCGAAATATAGCGAAATGAAGCAATGTTTCAGTTATTGTGAATCAGTATCAGACTCCCATCAGTTAGTATGAAGCCACACAAATATTGACGAATCGTATAGACTGACTCGATATACTGGGGTTCATTCTTTTTTTAATGCCTCGAACCCTCAATACACCTAGCTTCTGATTCACTAGATTCTTAAATGGATTTTCCTTATAAACGAAAGTACCAATGTATCTAACTAATTTATTTAAGGCAATACCACAACAAATTCTTCCCCTAACAAGTAGCATTCCAGTGATCAGAGCTACAGGGCAGGCGCCCCTAGTCGACCCAGCTGATGAGTGGAGTGGAGGAGGGTTTGAAATACTCTGGACGTCTGTCTGTCTGTCTGAGTGTATATCCATCTCTGTCTGTTTGTGTCTCTTAGTTCTCTGTCTTTCTGTCTGTCTGTCTGTCTCTCTCAAATCTGTCTATTAGAATGAAGACAGTCCTTGTTACTCCTACCCTTACCCTGTCAGTCAGTCAGATGTCAGGGGAGGTTCTTAGTCAGTCAGTCAGGTGATGTCAGGGAATGTGAGCAATGTCAGGAGCGTCAGAAAGTATCAGGTGAGTGTCGGATTGTCAGGAGTGTCAGTCAAGGGGCAGGCGAGTGTCAGGTTTACTGAAGATTAACAGGCTAATGTCAGGAGCGTCGAGCAAAACCGCAGAGAAAATCAGCCGGTAGTGCAGGAGTAACAGGAGTATCAGCCGAGTGTCAGGGTAACAGGAGTATCAGCCAAGTGTCAGCAATGCCTGGTGTTAGAAATATCAGGTGAGTGTCAACAGCACCATGAGTGTCAGGCAAGTATCAGGGCACCACATGGTGTCCGGAGTATCTGGCAACTGTCAGTCAAGTGCGAGGCGTGCTAGGGAGTGTCAGGAGTTTCAGTAGTGTCAGCCAAGTGTCAGGAGAGTGTCAGGCGAGCGTCAGGAAGGGTGTCCAATTTTTCCACTACACAGCAAACGTTTTCAGTTTTATCACAATATATTGTTTCTATACTATCGACGACTGCCATTCTCTCTCTCTCTTTTCTCTCTTGCCATCACCTTCTTTCTCCTCTCTCTCTCCTCCACTTCTCTTTCTCCCCTCTCTCCTCTCCTCCACTTCTCTTTCTTCCCCTCTCTCCTCCTCCACTTCTCTTTCTCCCTTCCTTCTCCTTTCACTCTTTCTCCCTCCCTCTCTCTCCTTCCCCTCTCTCCCCTCCTCCCCTCCTTCCTCCTCTCCCCTCCTCTCTCTCCCCCCCCACTCTCTCCCCCTACTCTCTCTCTCTCCCTCCTCCCTACTCTCCCTCCTCCCCTCTCTCTCTCCTCCTCTCCCAGCCTAAGACATACGACTTTCATTACAACATGGTTACAATCTAGCGCCAAAGCATTAACCTTTCTATACCATTGAACGACCACCTGAGGACGGACCACCTGTGAGACGGACAACCTGATGACGACCAGCTGTAGAGGCGCACCTGATGACGACCAGCTGTGAGACGACCAGCTGTGAGACAGCCACCTGATGACGACCAGCTGTGAGGGCGACCACCTGATGACGACCAGCTGTGTGACGACCTACTGATGACGACCAACTGTGAGAGACGACCAGCTGTGAGACGACCAGCATGAACGACCACCTGATGACAACCAGCTGTGAGACGACCACCTGATGACGACCAGCTGTGAGACGACCAGCTGTGAGACGACCAGCTGTGAGACGACCAGCTGTGAGACGGCCACCTGATGACGACCAGCTTTGAGACGACCACCTGAGGACGACCACCTGTATGACCACCTGATGATGACCACCTGTGAGACGACCACCTGTGGACGTCTGGCTGTGAGACGACCAGCGTGACGACCAGCTGTGAGACGGCCACCTGATGACGACCAGCTGTGAGACGTACCTGATGACGACCAGCTGTGAGACGACCACCTGTGAGACGACCACCTGATGACGACCAGCTGTGAGACGGCCATCTGATGACGACCAGCTGTGAGACGGCCACCTGATGACGACCAGCTGTGAGACGACCAGCTGTGGGACAACCACCTGATGACGACCAGCTGTGAGACGGCCACTGATGACGACCAGCTGTGAGACGACCACCTGTGAGACGACCACCTGATGACGACCAGCTGTGAGACGACCACTGATGACGACCAGCTGAGACGGCCACCTGATGACGACCAGCTGTGAGACGACCTGATGACGACCAGCTGTGAGACGGCCACCTGATGACGACCAGCTGTGAGACGACCACCTGATGACGACCAGCTGTGAGACGACCAGCTGTGAGACGCCACCTGATGACGACCAGCTGTGGACGACCAGCTGTAGAGACGGCCACCTGATGACGACCAGCGAGACGACCACCTGAGGACGACCACCTTGGACGACACCTGATGACGACCAGCTGTGAGACGACCACCTGTGAGACGACCACCTGATGACGACCAGCTGTGAGACGACTACCTGATGACGACCAGCTGTGAGACGGCCACCTGATGACGACCAGCAGTAGGGCAGCCTGATGACGACCAGCTGTGAGACGACCACCTGTGAGCGACCACCTGATGACGACCAGCTGTGAGACGGCCATCTGATGACGACCAGCTGGGAGGGCGCACCTGATGACGACAGCTGTGAGACGACCAGCTGTGAGACGACCAGCTGTGAACCAACCACCTGATGACGACCAGCTGTGAGACGGCCTACCTGATGACGACCAGCTGTGAGACGACCACCTGTGAGACGACCACCTGATGACGACCAGCTGTGAGACGACCACCTGATGACGACCAGCTCTAAGACGACCAGCTGGGAGTGACCATCTGGTATTCACTTACTGTCAACAATATTTTAATTCTACAAACAAACAGACAAACATCTAAGACAAGAACAACTGGTAAACAATAACAAAACTCATGTGTTTAATAAATATCAACAATATTATCAGTAGTGACAGGATCTTCTTATCAGTAATAGTTAATGATTAGGATTAACGATGACCAAAGTATAACGACAATAAAGGATTACAATTAACGACTCAATAACGACGATTAACGGCTAAAAATTAACGACGATTAACGACAAAAAATTAACGACGATTAACCACTAAAAATTAACGACGATTAACCACTAAAAATTAACGACGATTAACCACTAAAAATTAACGACGATTAACGAAAAATTAACGGCGATTAACGACTAAAATAAAAACGATTAACAACCCAAATTATCGACGATTAGCGAGTCACTGACCACACAGGTGATTAAGCAGGTAAACACTGCCATTAACGCTGTAACGCCTGTCCAGTGTGATTGATTAGTCTGTATCTTCCTGTAATTGTCATTGTTTTGTAATTTGTTTTGTATTTTTGGTAGATCACGTTATATTTGATGTATTTTTGTATTTCCATTTTTTGTATTCTGACTTTTTTTTAGTTTTGTTATCTTGAGTATTTAGTTATTTGTAATTTCAAAGGTTAAGTCACCATACTCAAGAGGTTAGGTTAGGTTTGGTTAGCAGATTCAAAATCTTTAAGTTACCATACTCAAGGGATTATGTCACCATATCACCATACACAAGGGATCAAGTCACCATATCACCATACACAAGGGATCAAGTCACCATATCACCATACACAAGGGATCAAATCACCATATCACCATAGGGATCAAGTCACCATATCACATACACAAGGGATCAAGTCACCATATCACCATACACAAGGGATCAAGTCAACATATCACCACACACAAGGGGATCAAGGTCACCATATCACCATACACAGGGATCAAGTCACCATACTATTGTGACAGAAATATAAACGATCTACTTTTCCATTCAGCACAAAAACAAAAATAAAAAAAATCATATCAACAACGTTAAAAATTATGATCAGTAGCAGCCGTGAAAACAATGACGAGACGACGACCATAAAACCTTTCAAAGTGCTATTATTTTTTAACGAGAGGGACAGGTTGTGTTTCATTACTCTGTCGACGGCGATTTTATAAAACAAGGAGAGTGGATTTGTTGTGTGTGTCTGTATGTGTGTGTGTGTGTGTGACTGTGTGTGTGTGTGACTGTGTGTGTGTGTGTGAGCTTTGGATGGGTGAAGATTAAAACACTCCCCAAAAGTAACCGATAAATTTCACTATGAACACTACGACTCCCATTGTCTCTTATGGGTTGTCAAAATCCTTCGTCGTTGGTCATATTGTCTCACAGGAAATCGTTATGATACTTTTTGGGCGGCTACTATGAGGGGCAGGTCCTTTTATCATCACACACACACACACACACACACACACACACACACACACACACACACACACACACACACACACAACCTCCTGTCCACGGGATATAAGTAAACAAAAGGTGTGAGGGGGAGGGAGAAGAAAGGAAATGGAAGAGGAAGTGGAAGAGGAAGTGGAAGAGGGAGGATAAACTGCCCACTCTCCACACATACGTATCCCAAGTGGTGATAAAAAATAATAATAAAAAAATCATTTGTCGACCTCAGCCAAACGTCAGCTGAAGTTTTGACACCAACGACGTAACTTAACTTCCGGATGTCGTCGGCAGATCAATCTTTGAGGGGGGAGAGGTTTGTGTCACTGATTAGAAAAAAAGTCTGACGAAGGAGATAAGACTCAAACAGGCGAAGGCTCTCTCTCTCTCTCTCTCAGTTCCAGGGGGTCGGAGTTGACGAATGGGAGGGACGAGGTTTAGGAGAGAGGAGGAGGGAAGGAGAGGGAAGGAGGGGGGAGGGAGATAGGATGGAATGATGTGGTTCAGAAAGAGGGATAGGGTAAGGGAGAGAGGGTGGGTATTGGTGAGGTAGGGAAGGGATGTGGAGGGAAGGGGTAGGGTGAGGGGAAGGAAAAGAGGGGGAGAAGGGGTGAGGGAGGGAAGGTGAGGGAGGGAAGGGTAGGGGTGGAGGTAAGGAAAGGGGTGGAGGAAGGGTGGTGGAGGGAAGGGGTGAGGAGGGAAGGGGTGAGGGAGGGAAGGGGTGGAGGGAAGGGGTGAGGGAGGAAAGGGTGTGGAGGGAAGGGGTGGAGGGAAGGGGAGTGAGGGAAGGAAAGGGTGGGGTGAGGAAGGGGTGAGGGAGGGAAGGGGTGGTGGAGGGAAGGGGTGGAAGGAAGGTGTGAAGGAGGGAAGGGGTGTGGAGGGAAGGGGTGTGGGAGGGAAGGGAGAGAGAGAGGAAGAGGTGGGGGAGGAGGGATGGAGGTAGGGTTTCGAGAGATTTTCCAACAAGTTTGATCAAGTGATTTTTACAGTGATGACCCGACGTGTTCCCGAATCACACACACACACACACACACCACACACACACTCAGCACTTAAACAGTAAGGCGTCAGGGTTTTACCGAACACCTACCTGTATTTGCAGGTTAATTCACTCGACTCACTGCACTTTCTTTTTTTTTTTAGTTTTAAGGATCTTGGAAAAAAAAAACTTGTTCCTTTCTTAAATGTTCAAAAAACGATCTAGTTCATCAAATTCGAATACCTTTGAAAAGATATAATGCTTTTATTCTTAATTTTTCGACAACAAACCTTGATTTTACTCGAATGTTAATAATAGTCAAATATATTTCTTCCTTTATTCCTAAATTTAACGACAACATTACATCTTTTCTTTCGCCCAAATACGAATGATAATGAATAATATAACACAAACAAAAATATCCTGAAACTGTCCCAACAACAACAAGATAATTACCTACACTCGGCCGGACATACAGTCAATGGTTATGGAAATGACACGAAAAACTTGATAACGAATTGATAGCAGTTGGTGTGGTGCTGATGCTGGATGACTGTGTGGTGCTGGATGACTGTGTGGTGCTGGATGACTGGGTTGTTGGGATGACAGGTGGTGCTGGATGACTATATGGTGCTGGGATGACTGTGTGGTGCTGGATGACCGTGGTGGTGTTGGATGACTGTGTGTAGCTGGATGACTGTGTGGTGCTGGATGACTGTGTGGTACTGGATGACTGTATGGTGGTGGATGAGGTGGGATGA
>NW_024737716.1:0-11051 GCF_018991925.1 Homarus americanus
GTTCCGATTTTCAAAAAGGGTGATAAATCAATAGCATCAAATTACCGTCCCATTAGTCTCACGTCAATCATAGGCAAGTTGCTAGAGTCAATTATTGCTACAAAAATCAGAAGCCACCTTCAAACATTCAACTTAATTCATTCTTCTCAGCACGGGTTCACCCAGGGACGTTCTTGTCTCACAAATTTGCTTAGCTTTTTCTCAGAAGTATTTGAAGCGGTAGATAATGATAAGTCATATAATATAATTTATTTAGATTTCAGTAAAGCATTCGATAGAGTCCCTCATGAGAGATTGATAAGGAAGGTAGAAGCACATGGAATAGGTGGATCAGTATTAAAATGGATTAGGTCATGGTTAACTGTTGAGAACAAAGAGTCAGCATAAATGGATTAAGTCAGACTGAGGGGTGCTGATCCAGCGAGTTCCCCAGGGATCTGTATTAGGCCCTCTGCTGTTTGTTATATTCATTAATGATCTTGATTTAGGCATAACTAGTAGGATTAGTAAATTTGCAGATGATACCAAAATAGGGAGAGTGATAAATTCAGACAGTGACTTTGAACACCTTCAAAGAGATCTAGATACCTTACATGAGTGGTCAGTAGACTGGCAAATGAATTTTAATAGTGATAAATGCAAGGTACTACAGATAGGGAAGACGAATACAAACGTTAAGTATAAACTAGGTAACACGGAAATAGAAAACTCAGTTTGTGAAAAAAATCAAGGTGTATTTGTTAGCAACGACTTGAAACCTAGAAAACAATGTATTAGCGTTCGCAACAAGGCAAACAGGATTCTTGGGTTCATATCTAGGTCTGTGAGTAACAGAACTGCTGGCGTTATCTTGAAACTTTACCTAGCATTAGTGAGGCCACACATGGATTATGCGGTTCAGTTCTGGTGTCCTTATTATAGAATGGACATAGATTCTTTGGAGAGAGTACAAAGAAGAATGACAAAATGATCCATAATATTAGAAACCTTCCATATGAAGAAAGACTGAAAAGCTTAGGCTTACATTCATTGAAGGCGTGGGGATTAGGGGAGATATGATAGAAATTGTCTGGTGGTAGATGGGATTAACAAGGGGTAAAATGGAAGATGTTCTGGAGGCTCAGTAATACTTGAAATAACTAGAACAAATGGCTTTAAATTAGATAGAATTCCCGATTCAGAAAGGATATGAAGCAAGCACTGGTTTGGTAATAGAGTTGTGGATATGTGGAATAGGCTACCGAGTACTATAGTAGGATCGGGGACGCTAGGGAGCTTCAAGACGAAGTTGGATAGGCACATGGAAGTGCTGGGATGGGTGTGAAAGAGATCTGCCCTGTATGGGCCAGTCGGCCTCCTGCAGTATCCCACTTTCTTATGTTCTTATGTTCTTATGTTCACCTCACAATCTTTACTACATCTCACCTCACAATCTTCACTACATTTCACTTCACAATCTTCACTACATCTCACTTCACAATCTTCACTACATCTCACTTCACAATCTTCACTACATCTCACTTCACAATCTTCACTACATCTCACTACACAATCTTCACTACATCTCACTTCACAATCTTCACTACATCTCACTTCACATCTCACTTCATAATCTTCACTACATCTCACTTCACAATCTTCACTACATCTCACTTCACAATCTTCACTACATCTCACTTCACAATCTTCACTACATCTCACTTCACAATCTTCACTACACACTCATCTCACAATCTCACAATCTTCACTACATCTCACTTCACAATCTTCACTATCTCATCACAATCTTCACTACATCTCACTTCACAATCTTCACTACATCTCACTTCACAATCTTCACTACATCTCACTTCACAATCTTCATTACATCTCACATCTCACTTCACAATCTTCACTACATCTTCACAATCTTCACTACATCTTCACAATCTTCACTACATCCCACTTCACAAACTTCACTACATCTCACTTCACAATCTTCACTACATCTCACTTCACAATCTTCAATACATCTCACTTCACAATCTTCACTACATCTCACTTCACAATCTTTCACTACATCTCACTTCACAATCTTCACCATATCTCACTTCACAATCTTTACTACATCTCACTTCACAATTCACTACATCTCACTTCACAATCTTCACTACATCTCACTTCACAATCTTCACTACATCTCACTTCACAATCTTCACTACATCTCACTTCACAATCTTCACTACCTCTCACTTCACAATCTTCACTACATCTCACTACACAATCTTCACTACATCTCACTTCACAACCTTCACTACATCTCACTTCACAATCTTCACTACATCTCACTTCACATCTTCACTACATCTCACTTCACAATCTTCACCATATCTCACTTCACAATCTTCACCACATCTCACTTCACAATCTTCACCAAATCTCACTTCACAATCTTCACCACATCTCACTTCACAATCTTTACCACATCTCACTTCACAATCTTCACTACATCTCACTTCACAATCTTCACTACATCTCACTTCACAATCTTCACTACATCTCACTTCACAATCTTCACTACATCTCACTTCACAATCTTCACTACATCTCACTTCACAATCTTCACTACATCTCACTTCACAATCTTCACTACATCTCACTTCACAATCTTCACTACATCTCACTTCACAGCTTCATTACATCTCACTTCACAATCTTCACTACATCTCACTTCACAATCTTCACTACATCTCACTTCACAATCTTCACCACATCTGACTTCACAATCTTCACTACATCTCACTTCACAATCTTCACTACATCTCACTTCACAATCTTCACTAACACCATCCTTCATCACTACATATAACATCCATCATCACTACTTATAACACCATCCATCATCATCACTACATATAATACTATCCATCATCACTACATATAACACGATCCATCATCACTACATATAACACCATCCACCATCACTACATATAGAACCATCCATCACGACATATAACACCATCCGACATCATTACATATAACACCAACCATCATCACTACATATAACATCATCCATCATCACTACATATAACTCCATCCATCATCACTACATATAACACCATCCATCATCACTACATATAAAACCAACCTATCATCACTACATATAACATCATCCATCATCACTACATATAACACCATCCATCATCACTACATATAGAACCATCCTATCATCACTACATATAATATCATCCATCATCACTACATATAACACCATCCAACATCACTACATATAACACCACCCATCATCACTACATATAACATCATCCATCATCACTACATATAACTCTATCCATCATCACTACATATAACACCATCCAGCATCACTACATATAACACCAACCATCATCACTACATATAACATCATGCATCATCAATATATATATATAACACCATCCATCATCACTACATATATTACCCTCTTATCATCACTACATATAACACCATCCATCATTACTACAATATAACGCCATCCTTCATCACTACATATAACACCATCCATCATCACTACATATTATAACACCATCCATCATCTTTACAAACACCATCCCTCTTTACTACTATAGTGATAAACAGAGCTTTATTTTGTTGTCAATTTCTTTAAATTCCAACCTTATTAAACCGTAATTCTTTCTGTATGGTCAAATTTTGATTTGACCTCAGTGAGAGAGCTGTTAGTGTCAGTACATCACAATGGTGTTCCGACGCACTGTATCGAAGGTGACTAAGGTGGAGGTGAAGCCTTGCCAGATGAAGGAGAAGGGCCCCCGATCTAACAAACTGCAGACCACAAAACACACTAAGACCCAAAACAACAAGACCCAAAACAACAAGAAGAAGAAGGAAACTACCACTTTCTGCCGTGTACAAAAGGACCAGTACCTGCCATGGGGAGACTACATCTTCACCGGGAAAAAGACACAAAAGAAGCGCTGAACCTACGCTTCTGATATTTAAAAATACTGTAATAAAAAACATATTAATTGATTTTGTTTGTATTATTTATGCTTTTTTTTATTTTCATCTGTAAACGTGCTGTTTTGGGAATATATTTTGAGTTACATAATATTTAGGTACAGCAGTTTATTTCACTGTATCTACTTGTTTACCAAGTAACTGGACTTACAGTCTCCGATCGGGATTCTCAAAACAAATATTTGGCATCGAACTCCGTAAGTGAGCTCGTAATCTAGCCTGTAACTTACAGGACCTCAACACGATCAACCTGGATATAGTAGTCGCTATTTCCGGATTGCATGAAAAAAAATTAATAATATGTTTTAATAATGCTTGTTAGACTTGTTTTATCATAGAATAATGAAGAAAATGTTTTGTACATCAACATACTAAAATACAATATTAGTTTTTTTTTACGACAAGAAGAGGCTTGGCTGTTCTATTTCTCGCTTTATGGAAGAGATGCAGCTTTTGTCTTCTTACAACTTTTCAAGTAATTTGTACCAAAATAGAAGATTTTTATTGTCCACATTTAGGGTATATTTTTTTTATGACTGAATAAACATGCAGATAGACCTTATTAATGTGGTATAGCTGTAAATATCCTTCAGTAATGAAATCCAAATATGAGGTCAAGTGAACATTTTTGCTTAGACTCCGCCTTTGTTAGGACGAAGTTATAACAAGTTATTCTGCCAAGTATCCAATAAGTACCCATGACTCAGAGTTAAATAATACCTAACCTAATCTAAGTTCATCAAACTTAATAAAAAAAGTGGGGCAAAAAATAAGTGGTAAAGAAATTTTTTTCTCAGAAAAAGAATTATATTCAGAGGTTTTTTATCCGATACCTTCAGTCGTGATTATTTTGATGCAAAATTAGTAAAATGTATTTAACCCTAACACTACCTCACCTTACCTAATCTTACCTTACCTTATCTAACCTAACCTAATGTTACCTAACCTAACCAAGCCGCAACGCTCATGACACAATTGAGTTCTCTAGAAAGTTTTAATTTCATTTTCTTTTTTTAAAAATACATTTGCAGAGACAACAAACTTTTGATAATTATTTCTCCAACATATCTATAAATCTGTTGATGATATATAAATTTAGGATAGGTTAGGTTTGGTGTGATTAGGATAGGTTAGGCTAGTTTAGGATAGTCTAAGTTAGCTTAGGAAAGGCTAAGTTAGGTTACGATACACTAGGTTAGGTTTTAATCTGCATGATATTTTTACTGAACTTTTAAACGATGTTATAATCCTGGCAGCAGGGTATCGATCACGAAAATAACACTTTGGTAGTTATAACATTTGATAAAGTTTATTATTACTGTAACATGAAACAAATCACTATAGCTGTACTTATCAATCCAGTATTAAATCTGTATTATCTTTGACCATCGCTCATTGGCCAGCTTATCTCTGCACTGTTCTCTGATATAATAAAGTATTGGTGAATGGGAATATTAATCATTTGTGAGTCACTTACTATAAAGGAAACTGTAACGGATTCTATGGACAGTTGGGAATATTTTCACGGAATAAGTCGGAGTAACTCCCCTCTTGCCCAAAAGCGATCCAAGGAGTTAATTCACAGAGCGAAAATCTAGACGAGTCTTCCTTGTTTGTTTTAGGTCATAACAACGAAAAGTTTAATAATGTTTATTACAATGATTCAGGTTTTACTGTAATTCTTCTTTTTTATATTTTTAGTATTTTGTAGATTTTTTTCACCCAGTTCATTTCTTGTTTAGATTCATTATTGCAATTATTTTTATTACAGAGTTGAATTAAAAGTTTATATCTAAGTATTTTACAGCTTCACAAATACTTTTATAAAATGTTGATACACACAGTGGACAGTTTTTAGTTCTTTCTTGTAATACCTCAGTATTACTCTGTTAAATTCTTACCATTTACACCTGACCATTTATTTATTTATTTTACAAATTGTTTAAAGAGAGAACATCACCAGCAGGATACAGATGATGAAGTAAATAGAAGTTTGTAACCTAACCCTACCCCCCACTGCTACCCCTCCCTCTTGTCCCACATTCTTACTCGTCACTCCTACCCCTTACTCCTACCCCTTACTCCCACCCCTTAATCCCACCCCTTATTATTCCCACCCCTTGCTCCCACCCCTTCCTTCTACCCCTTACTTCTACCCCTTACTCCTACCCCTTACTTCTACCCCTTACTTCTACCCCTTACTCCTACCACTTACTCCTACCACTTACTCATAACCCTTACTCCCACCCCTTGCTTCCACCCCTTGCTTCCACCCTCTTACTCGTACCCCTTGCTCCCACCCCTTACTCCTACCCCTTACTGCCACCCCTTACTGCCACCCCTTACTCCCACCCCTTACTCCTACCCCTTACTCCGACCCCTTAATCCCACCCTTACTTCACATGTACTCACCCCTTACTGCCACCCCTTACTCCCACCCCTTACTCCTACCCCTTACTCCGACCCCTTAATCCCACCCCTTAATCCCACCATACTCCCACCTTACTCCCACCCTTACTCCCCCTTACTCCCACCCCCCTTACTCCTACCTGCCTCACCCTTACTCACACCCCTAACTCCCACCCTTACTCCCACGCCTTACTCCCATGCCTTACTCCCACCCCTTACTCCCACCACTTACTCCCACCCCCTTACTCCCACCCCTTACTCCTACCCCTTACTCCTACCCCTTACTCCCACCCCTTACTCCCACCCTTACTCCCACCCCTTGTCACCCTTACTCCCCCTGCCACCTTACTCCCGCCTTACTCCCACCTTACTCCCACCTTACCCCTTGCTCCCACCCCTTACTCCCTTCTCACGCCTCCCAGCACCTTCTCCCACCACCTTGCCTCACCCTGCTCCCTTCTCCATCCCATACTCCACCCTTACTCCCACCTTACTCTCCTACCCTTACTCCCACCCTTCTCCCCACCCTTACTCCCACCCCTTACTCCTACCCCTTACTCCCACCCCTTACTCCCACCCTTACTCCCACGCCTTACTCCCACCCTTCACTCCTACCCTTCGCTTCTACCCCCACTGTTACCCCACACTACGCTGGTAATTGAAGACATCATACATTTGTTCACTTAGACACCACTTATTATTCAGGACCTAATGGCTATAATATCAGAGTCATTATTCTTAACTCAACTTTATATATATATCAATTGTCAAAAACCTTCACCACAAGAAAGAAAAGAACAGTCGGGTATGGCAGAAAATGTAATAAACGAACATGGAGTAAGACATCAAGCTCCATATTGTAAACAAGATCATCGTCATTGTTTATTTATTGCGAGGAAAAATATTGTTCGCAATATAATTATAAAAACCTTCTGTAATTCATTCTCTTCATTACACTAAAAGGTAATGAAGTATATAAAGAAAATAGTTTATAAATTACTAAAATAAAAATACGTATAAAAAAGTAAAATAACATCTATTGATGGAATAGAAAAGAATTATATCGTAAGTGGGTAAAAGATTTCTTGGGTAGGTTTTAGAATACAATAACTGTTTTCTGCATTACACCGATGGTTCCAAGTCAGAAATTATCCTTAAGTTTTGTGAATCAGTATTTACAGTTTTTCTTAAAGGGTGACTTAAGTTACGGTCACACGATCCCTTTGATGAGCAATTAATTTGGAGCAAGAAATTACGAGTAATTTCTTCCAAATGTGGTCACACGAGTGGCTCTTGGTTCAGTTACTACAGCAAGAAAAAAAAGTTAACGCCGCTGTGCGAGTAGAAGGGAGACGGAACATCACAACAACAATGCAGACGACGCAGCAGCTATCCTTGGTATTATTGTTATTATAAAAAGAAATGAGAGAAAGCGAAGAAAAACTATTGGGGACTCGTAAGTGGCTGGCGAGGAGGAGGAACGAGTGTTTAATATAGACTGGTTCAACTATCGTAGTTACAGTAGGGAGGGTTGTTAGTGTGTGGAGAATGACCGGCTGTATGGGCTTGTGTTTTGTAAACAAACACGCCAAAACACCACCCAAATAATAAACTCAGTGTGTCGTAAAAAACTGTTTGTGCATTTTATACATAATGTTATTGATCTATGTTATATATAGCCAAGGTAAATACTCGATAAATAAGCTTCGTGTCATTAAATATGGTATTAACCGGGTTTTGAACCGATAATCTTGCTCGAAATAGTCAAGAAATTGACTATCACGATTGTCAATAAAAATGCTTCAAAAACTTGCTCGAATTTCTCGAAAATTGCTCGAAATAACTTTCCGGCAAGAAATTGCTAAAAAAAAATGCGCCCATGTGACCAGTGCTTTAAGAATTGTATGATATCCTCATGGCAATGGAAACACACACACACACACACACTCACCCCATACACAGTCACACACTAACCATGCACAATCACACACACCCATACACACACCGTACATGCACAAACCATACACACACATACACACACACACACACACACACACACCATACATACACACACCATACACATACACACACCATACACACATACACACACACACACACACCATGCACACACCATACAAACAAACAAACACACACCATATACACACACACACACACACACAATGCACACACGCACACCATGCACACTCACACCATGCACACACACACACTAATTGTTTTAATTTAGTTCTTGGAACTCTTAAGTGGCAGCGCTTGATGTAAACACTTCTTGGCATTTTCTGTTTATCTAGTAGCAGGTATACACACAGATGTAATATGAGAAAATAAATTATGAATTCTGTCCAGGGAAGTGTTGTGAATATGACCTTGAGATAACACTTGTGTTAAGTGTGAATTTCCCTGTCTAGTGATATGTCCAACTACTACTCTGGGCCGCGAGACAGTGGTAGTGATTACAGATTGCCCACGAGGGGGCTAGTTTATTGGGCACCCCCTTACATCCTGTGCAAGGTGAAGCGCAGAAGCGTTTACAGTGCCCAACTGGGAAGCATGCGGAGTTCATGCTTGCCTTTATGACTCATGCATTAAGGGCGTAAAAGGCCTGAAGGGTCATGGGTTTTGTCAGCAAGTTACATAAAGTGACAATGATGAGTGTGTGGGGGGAAAATTCCCGGTACAATTTATCTGTTTATGGCAAAGTGTGGCAGGTCCCTATTAATGTGAGCGGTGTTTACTGAATCAGCTGACCCTAGCTCGACCTTTTGAGAGACGCAAGCCAAGTGATCTAAGAGTCGTAAATAACATGGTGAATTACTTGGTGTTATTCATTTGGGTGAATATTTGTATAAATCAAAGGTGCTGTCACACACACACACACACACACACACACACCACACGTGGCACACCACCAACACACAGTTTCTGAGAAGGAGTTTGAGATTGTATTTAACGAAGTCTTAACTGGGAAAATGTTGTATGGCTTTTGTTATGGGGTAAGTTCTGGCGTGAACATTAAGACTATTTTCATAATTTTTTGTAACTAATATTTTTATCTGCCTGGTACAATTATTTATTAATTTGTATTGTAAGTTATGTCTTGATAGTCGATGTAATGTAACAATTTATTTTTTGTGTTAATGTTCATATAGATTGGTTCAGTGTTGCGGCTCTGACTCGTCAACGATGTTAATAAGCTCTTGAGTACATACTGCTGGTGAAACTATGTTATATTAACAACACGACAGACAAGTACTATAATACCTTAACATTTAACAATAATTCAGCCTTAATTTAATTTTTTCACCAACTTAAGACACATAACCCAGAAGGAAGTAAGACGGGCAACATAACGCGGGATATCGTGGCTTCACTAAGTGCAAATTATGGAACTTGAGGTAACACATTATGGGAAAATGCGAGCCCTGCTAAGTGGTTCTCCTCAACATGGACGCAAACATCAGATGGACAAAGAAACAGAAGAACCCCGGATATACATTCATTTATTCTACAAAAAAGTTACGTAAACGAGCGTTAAATACGTTTAAGTAATCACAGTTTACGAAGCTGAAGTCGAGATATTAGAAGATGAAGAAGACTTTAGCATATCAGTATACCCCACGACCGGCGCCAGGATGTTAAGTGTGCCATCAGGGTATATTAGCGCTGAGAGACGGGTGCTATCGTGGTATATTAGCATACCTTCACCCTGAATGGTATATCAAAAAGTACAGGATTTACTTCACAGATATTTAGTTATATCTATCGGTATATTATATAAATTATATCAATATATCTGTGTATACCAAATATGGCATCAGAGTATATCACCGTTTACCATCATATTCTCTAAATAACCTCAAAGTATACCCCCGAATGTTTAATATCATACACTATAAATGACACTGTAGTATGTTAGTATATAATCAGGGTATAACATAAATAATATCAGCATTGTTTAGAATATCATATATATTAAGCGTGAGGAATGGATGTATGTGATTCAATATATCACAGTTACATAAAGCGGTATGTCAGCTCATCAGCATATCACTAGAATGACATCAGAGTATAGGACACTATACTCCAATAAATACTGTCAGGTATCTAAGTATATCAGGGTAATCACTGAGAAGTGTCAGAACATATCAGCATATTCCTTGATTGGTAACAAAGCATATCAACATACTCAAAGTATAATCAATGTCTCCGGAATAAACAAGCCAGTGACAGCAGCATATATTTCTGAAAATCAGCTGTGAAATATGTTCAGAACAGCCCAAAGTATACTGTAATACTAAGCAACATTTGAAATATACCAGTATACTTCTTAACAGTCAGGGAAAAAATCATTATACAGATTAGTGTCCTCGAAGCAGATCAACTTGTCTCCTGCTTTCTGGGGACCCATTAGTGGCATATCAGTATATCCAAAGAGACACATCGGAGTATATTACCATATATCCCAAGTGCCATGAAGGGATATCAACATACCTGAGTATATTAACTAGCTCTCATAGTCTTTCACTCTCTCTTAGATCCATCAGAATATGTCAGCATATCACCCTATCTTCTGAAGGTCCAGTTTACCTTGTTCCGAAAGTATGTCGAAGCAT
>NW_024737717.1:0-11401 GCF_018991925.1 Homarus americanus
CTATGGTTGCCACACTATGTATTGCTCAGAACGATCTGGCAAAATAAAGAAAAATGGTCATCACCGTATTGGCGTTAAACCTTCTTGAGTTAGAAGAAGGAAAAGGTGAGGTGTCGCTGAAGTGAAATGATATACTAGTGTTTTCAGGACATATTTCTGATAACATGAAATTCTACAGTTGAGATGCAAAGGGGATAAATGTGCATAAAAGATGTAAGGAGTGGAAAAAAATTCTGAGAAATACTGGTGTGATAAATGTAGGAGATAAGGTATAAACGAGGACGGTAAATCCCAGGATTCAGGAAATTACAAATGTTGAAAATAAATGGACAGGGGAAGCTCGTGTGCAGATCATACCACTACTACAAAAATTTTAATGGAGAAAACTTTAGGAAAAGTGATAAGTCTATATGACAACAAAGTCATTTTGGAAATTCGTATGATAGAGAGGGGAGGATTCTGAACGTATAAAATCGTTAACGATGGAGAGAGGAAGCTGCTAGAGGCAGATAAGGCTTTTATTAAGTAGCAGAGGAGAGCTGAGTGACTGCCTTCAAGTTACTGGAAAACAGTGAGGTGGTTGTGGCGGTGAATTAATTTATCTATTGGCAGGGTAGTGAAAGAGGGTTCGACCAGGCAGTATTTAGTGGAGTACTTATGATTTTGATAATAGTAAGAAGAGGTAAGAATTGGAATACCTTGTTAATAGGGTGTGTCATACGGAGGCGAATTTTTTTTTTTGAGTTTGAAAAATCGGCCCATGGTATTAATGATGTAGTTCTATGTGCAGAATCATGTGATATCTTCAGATTTGAAAAGTTTTCATGTTTTGCTAGGTAAATTTTAACTTGAAATCTTATGAAAATTCAGTATTCCCACCCTTTTACCTCGGGGCAATGTTGCCACATAACGTGCAGTGTTGCCACGTGATGATATATATAAATGCTACTCGGCACAGTAGCTTATATACAGGGTTGCTACTCGGCACAGTAGCTTATATACAGGGTTGCTACTCGGCACAGTAGCTTATATACAGGGTTGCTACTCGGCACAGTAGCTTATATACAGGGTTGCTACTCGGCACAGTAGCTTATATACATAACCTACACTATTTATCATAGAGTATGGGAACAATATCGACGCCATATTGGTTACCATCTTTGAGTCATATAATTAGTTAGCTACATAGTGTTAATTATTTAGTTAAATAGGAAAAAATAATCTACTAGCGTGTGTTGTGACCAAAATAAATCAACATTATATTTACTTTCTCCTCCAGGGGGCACTAAGTCTAGAAAAATTACACAATTGACATCTACATAAAGTGACTAACCAAGGGTAGATATTGGCTACCTTTTGTGTTACTTTGAGGTCGTAAGAACACACAGAGCTGCTCTTAAGGATGTTTACCACAATACACCTCAACCAGTTTCTCATTCACTAAGGTTAAACAATAAATCTGGTTCACAAGATACACCGTAAATTTTATTAGAATACAATAATCAATTACTGCATTATTGTATTGAGGCGAATAGTCTTATGGTGTTAAGATGTGTTCTTAAGCCACGAAGGTAAACAAAAGGTATTCAATATCTGCCTTGGTTGACGATGATCTGTAGATGTTAGCAAGTCCTCCTCCTCCTGCTCTCGAGTTAGGTAAGGAAGGCCTCACCTGACCAAAATTGTTAATTAAGATAGATTACCTGAAGATTAACCCTCCCAGCTTATTTCAACTAATGATTAACCTAACGCTACCTGGGAAATTAAGTTAGGTTAGATTAAGTTAGGTTAGGTTAGGTCAGGTCAGGTCAGGTCAGGTCAGGTCAGGCAGTGCCAGTGTAGTTAATCTTGAGGTTAAATAAACTAGAGGCTAATCTTCACATGAGCCACTAAGACACTTTGACGGAGGCGGTTACGTACAACAGGAAAACTCTGATAACATATAATGTACAGTATATACCGTTTAAGTTGCGTCAACAGCTCTATACACCACTTATTGACTTACTCATTCACTGCCGTAGAAATATTTACTTCTCTAACAGGTTTCTATATGGTTCCCAGTCATTATAATACGACCTTGTAAAATCAAATGATCTAAATTAAACTAAACGTATCCAAATTAAACTTATTAGCTAACAAATCATTCTAAAACACGATATATGCAAATAAAAAGTTCTAAATTCAACTTAACTTATCGTAATATAACTATTATAACTAAACCATTTTAATTAAACCTAACCTAAACACCTCAAGTGCCACAAACAGAAGGAAAAAACACCTTTAATATTATCGTGTAAGAGGCCCCTGTAACCCACTAACTCCAGGTAATGCATCAATCTACCTGCGTCGGAAGCTCTATACGTGACTATGATCGTTACCCACTGCTGGAGAACATTTGTACTTCTATAATTACCCCTGGAGAAACAATGCACCAATTTACGATTTATTTATTTTATTTTTCATTTATTTTTTATTCTTGGTCCATACTGTAAACACCGCCCGCTTGTGAGTCCCGTCAGCCATTTTGTTCTAACTTTCGGGGATTCTAAAATAAACTATAAATAAATAAATAAATAAAACAAGCATCTTTTGTTTTTCTAACCCATGAGCTGTGAGTCTTCACTATATACTTCAACATTACTGTAAACTAAGGCTAGAGAGGGTGTGTACAGTACTAGTGGAGCCAAGACGAGAAGGTATTTCAAATCCCTAAAGGGTTTTACAAGTGGAGAGTCTTACAAGTGGAGGGTCTTACAGGTGGAGGGTCTTACAAGTGGATGGTCTTACAGGTGGAGGGTCTTACAAGTGGATGGTCTTACAGGTGGAGGGTCTTACAGGTGGAGGGTCTTACAAGTGGAGGGTCTTACAAGTGGAGGGTCTTACAAGTGGAGGGTCTTACAGGTGGAGGATTTTAATAAGGATAAATACAACAAGTCTTACAGTTGAATCAGCCAAGTCGAGGAAAACTCTTAAGAGTCATGTAACTTCTACCTGGTGTTACCTGTAATCAAGCTAAGGTATATGTAAGAAGAATATTATCTCGTTACTATCCATTCCTCTTCCACTATCCTGCGAGGTGGTGTATTAATAAGCACAGATACTCATGATAAAGAAGGAATAATGAGAAAGACGCAAGATACCTATAAAATGCGACAGAATATACCCACACATCCGTAATCCTAACCCATCCCAACCCAACCCTATCCTACCCTCAGCTTCACCACAGTACACAAAGTCATTCTTGGTATCAGAGTGACGCATAAACACCCTGTATCGCCTAAGACACATTTGAATCGGATGGTTCGTTGACGGTTTATTTCTTCGGTATAAACCAGTGAAGCAATTGGTTCGTGGGAACAGTGAGTCAAAATACTTCACATCAGCTTCGTTTACGACCTCCAGCTGATATTTACTTCTGTTGTCTATATCAATCACATTTTATAATGAAAACAAAAATATGGTTAGTTACTTAAAAATGAAAATAAATCATACTTAGATACTTAGGAGTGGGGAAAAAGATACTTAAGATACTTAAAAATGAAAACACTCTTTGATACTTAAATTGGGACAAAATAAACGGACATAAAGATTTAACTATGAGCGGTGGATATTACGACATGTACCGGCTATCAATACAGAGGCGCTATTTAGCCGTGAAGTTCTCTCAGAAACTCAACAAGACAATATGTAGTCATGATAAAATTTCAAATTAATTTTTAACACCATCCGTCATTTAAACCTTGGCACCTGTAGATTAAGAAAATATATGGTGATATTTTTTCTGATGGGATAAAGGTCGTATTTGTCCAGAGAAGTAAGAGAGGAAAAAAATCACTTGAGAGGCATGACGCACAGAGTGTCTAAGGTGATAAAAGATCATATACCACCATTTGGGTTTTCAAATTAAGTTCATTACATAAAATATCAAACTCATAAAGATTACAAAAGAACAGAACACCATGAGCTCTCTACAGCTATTGTCAGCTGTCAATATGCTGATGTACAGAAGCTACACAATGTTATTGGTGACTGTAATCCCAGGAAAATGATGCTCTTATAAACTTGGTAACTGGAGCTGTAATGCCAGAAAATGCCAAATATGACAATCTATGAGCATATGAAGTTGGAAGCCAAAATTATGAAAATTTTGTCAAGGAACGTATTGTTGATCCATTGAGCATCTGGGAAAAGCTGTCCAAGGTTAATCTACTGTCGTGGAAAGCAGCAAATAAGACTTCAACCATCAAATTGCTATCACAAGTTATAGAACTTAAGCAGGACATACAGTATATGCATCACAGAAGGGCAGCACTGTACATATCAAGTCACCAGACACTGATGTGTTTGGCATATTAAAGCAACCTCAACTTGGAGAAAATACAAGTATGATAACAGGAACTGGTGAGTGACGACACATTGGGCAGAGAGCCTTACAGGTTTCCATGCCTTCACAGGATCTGACTGCATTGGAAAATTTGTTGGCAAAGGAAAGAAAGCATGTTGGAGCACTTTGATGAAATCTAACACAAAAGTTCTAGATGCATTCAAGATGCTGAGTAGACCAAATGCCCTCCAGCAGACATGTATATTGGTCTAGAGGAATTTGTATTTCAGCTCTACTGTCCACGAATGACTTTCACTAAACTGTCAAAACTTAGATGGCATCTCTTCAAGATAACGCAGGCAGAAGCTGGAGAACTACCAGCGACTGCAGCAACTCTAAAGTATCATATATTGAGAGGAAGGTATCAAGCTCTTCTGTAGTCTTGTGATGCAGACAGTGAAATGCTTTCACAATTAGAGCATGGCTGGAAGATTGACAATGACTGTTTCATACTAGTAATATCAGACCAACCACCAGCTCCAGAAGCAATCACAGAACTTGTTAAATGTGGATGTGGCGTCAGGAAATGTGGATCATTGTCATGTTCATACAGAAAGAATCAGAAAGAATAGCATGACATGCACCGAGATGTATAACTGTCAAGCAGATGATGAGAAATGCCTAAACAAGGTGAAGGAATCTGTTGTACACAGGAGACTCTGATGACGAGGACTGAAGCAATGTCGTAAATAATAACTTGTGACTTGTATATACATGATGTATAACACTACAAACTTTTAATAAATATAAAACGGTGGTTCTAAGTTTTTCAGATAATGGTAATAAGTATATGTTTAATTTCCAGTATTTGTCTTTAGTAATTAATTTTACTTACTGCAATCTCTTCTTTGCCAGAGACAGGATGGCATATATGAGCAGCCATGTTTGTAACACACTTAAGATATTATAACAGCATTCATAATATATTATGTTAAATTGTAATCATATAATACTACATGTTCATAGGTTATTAGTCATGTTTTAAGTTACTTAGGACTTAATGGTAATACGTCTGTGGTTCATTACGCCGCTCTTTGATAAAACTTCTTTAATGGCATAAAACTTATAATAAACCGTTCAGAAAAAATTACACCACAGTTCCTTAACATAGTTTATAAGGATTATTACGATGTATGGTGTCAAAAATTAACATGAAATTTTTACGGGATTACTTAAGCTCCTACACTAAAACCTGCCGACCTAACCTAACCTTTTTTACCCACCTCCACCTACTTACCTAACCTGACATAATCTAACCTAACCTGACATAATCTAACCTAACCTGACATAATCTTACCTAACCTGACATAATCTAACCTAACCTGACATAATCTAACCTAATCCGACGTAATCTAACCTAACCTGACATAATCTAACCTAACCTTACATAATCTAACCTAACCTGACATAATCTAACCTAACCTGACATAATCTAACCTAACCTGACATAATCTAACCTAACCTGACATAATCTAACCTAACCTGACGTAATCTAACCTAACCTGACATAATCGAACCTAACCTGACATAATCGAACCTAACCTCCCCGTCTGACATAAGCTAACCTAATCAAACCTAACTTTCCCACCTACCGACCGTAACCTATCTACTTATTACCTACCTAACCTAACTTAACCCAACCTGACGTAATCTAACCTAACCTATTGAAACTTAACTTAACCACCTACCTCATCTAACACCAGTTTGTAATCTCTTTGCGCTACCGCTCACAGGATGAGTATGGGGGACACAATAAACTAGCCTCTAAGTGGCAAAATTAACAAAACTAACCTAACCTAACCCAACCTGACTTAACCTAACCTGATCTGATCTATCCAACTTAAACATCTTAGAATATATAATAAAGCCGCTAGGTTAATTTAGGCTAAATATGGTTTATTCATATTTCGTTTTGACAGAAATTCCCGGCAAAATAACGTATCTATATTGAGAACCACCGCCATGTTGGTTCCACGTTAACAAGACACGGATACACTACAGAATAACCAGCGTTCGCTTAACCTCAATTACTACAGTTTACTTTATAATCTTACTTCACAATCTTCACCACATCTCACTTCACAATCTTCACTACATCTCACTCCACAATCTTCACTACATCTCACTTCACAATCTTCACTCCATCTCACTTCACAATCTTCACTACATCTCACTTCACAATCTTCACTACATCTCACTTCACAATCTTCACTACATCTCACTTCACAATCTTCACTACATCTCAATTCACAATCTTCACTACATCTCACTTCACAATCTTTACCACATCTTACTTCACAATCTTTACCACTTCTTACTTCACAATCTTCACTCATCTCACTTCACAATCTTCACTACATCTCACTTCATAATCTTCACCACATTTCACTTCACAATCTTCACTACATCTCACTTCACAATCTTCACTACATCTCACTTCACAATCTTCACTACATCTCACATCACAATCTTCACTACATCTCACTTCACACTCTTTACCACATCTAACTTCACAATCTTCACGACATCTCACTTCACAATCTTCACTACATCTCACTTCACAATCTTCACCACATCTCACTATAAAATCTTCACTACATCTCACTTCACAATCTTCATGCATCTCACTTCACAATCTTCACTACATCTCACTTCACAATCTTCACTACATCTCCCTTCACAATCTTCACTACATCTCCCTTCACAATCTTCACTACATCTCACTTCACAATCTTCACTACATCTCACTTCACAATCTTCACTACATCTCACTTCACAATCTTCACTGCATCTCACTTCACAATCTTCACTATATCTCACTTCACAATCTTCACTACATCCCACTTCACAATCTTCACTACATCTCACTTCACAATCTTCACTACATCTCACTTCACAATCTTCACGACATCTCACTTCATAATCTTCACTACATCTCACTTCACAATCTTCACTACATCTCACTTCACAATCTTCACTACATCTCACTTCACAATCTTCACTACATCTCACTTCACAATCTTCACTACATCCCACTTCACAATCTTCACTACATCTCACTTCACAATCTTCACTACATCTCACTTCACAATCTTCACTACCTCTCACTTCACAATCTTCACTACATCTCACTACACAATCTTCACTACATCTCACTTCACAACCTTCACTACATCTCGCTTCACAATCTTCACTACATCTCACTTCACATCTTCACTACATCTCACTTCACAATCTTCACCATATCTCACTTCACAATCTTCACCACATCTCACTTCACAATCTTCACCACATCTCACTTCACAATCTTCACCACATCTCACTTCACAATCTTTACCACATCTCACTTCACAATCGTCACTACATCTCACTTCACAATCTTCACTACATCTCACTTCACAATCTTCACTACATCTCACTTCACAATCTTCACTACATGTCACTTCACAATCTTCACTACATCTCACTTCACAATCTTCACTACATCTCACTTCACAATCTTCACAACATCTCACTTAACAATCTTCACCACATCTCACTTCACAATCTTCACTACATCTCACTTCACAATCTTCACTACACCTCACTTCACAATCTTCACTACATCTCACTTCACAATCTTCACTAACACCATCCTTCATCAATACATATAACAACATCCATCATCACTACTTATAACACCATCCATCATCATCACTACATATAACACTATCCATCATCACTACATATAACATGATCCATCATCACTACATATAACACCATCCACCATCACTACATATAGAACCATCCATCACGACATATAACACCATCCAACATCACTACATATAACACCAACCATCATCACTACATATAACATCATCCATCATCACTACATATAACTTCCATCCATCATCACTACATATGACACCATCCAGCATCACTACATATAACACCACCCATCATCACTACATATAACATCATGCATCATCACTACATATAACACCATCCATCATTATTACATATAAAACCAACTTATCATCACTACATATATCATCCATCATCACTATATATAACACCATCCAACATCACTACATATAACACCACCCATCATCACTACATATAACATCATCCATCATCACTACATATAACTCTATCCATCATCACTACATATAACACCATCCAGCATCACTACATATAACACCAACCATCATCACTACATATAACATCATGCATCATCACTACATATAACACCATCCATCATCACTACATATAAAACCATCCTATCATCACTACATATAACATCATCCATCATCACTACATATAAAACCATCCTATCATCACTACATATAACATCATCCATCATCACTACATATAACACCATCCATCAGTACATATAGAACCATCCTATCATCACTACATATAATATCATGCATCATCACTACATATAACACCATCCAACATCACTACATATAACACCACCCATCATCACTACATATAACATTATCCATCATCACTACATATAACTCTATCCATCATCACTACATATAACACCATCCAGCATCACTACATATAACACCAACAATCATCACTACATATATCATCATGCATCATCACTATATATAACACCATCCATCATCACTACATATATTACCCTCCTCACTACATATAACACCATCCATCATTACTACATATAACGCCATCCTTCATCACTACATATAACACCATCCATCATCACTACATATTATAACACCATCCATCATCTCTACAAACACCAGTCCTCAACACTATAGTGATAAACAGAGCTTCATTTTGTTGTCAATTTCTTTAAATTCCAACCTTATTAAACCGTAATTCTTTCTGTATGGTCAAATTTTGATTTGACCTCAGTGAGAGAGCTGTTAGTGTCAGTAAATCACAATGGTGTTCCGACGCACTGTAACAAAAGTTTCAAAGGTTGAGGTGAAGCCTTGCCAGGTGAAGGAGAAGGGCCCCTGATCTAACAAACTGCAGACCACAAAGCACACTAAACCTCAAAACAACAAGAAGAAGGAAACTACCACTTTCTGCCATGTACAAAAGGACCAGTACCTGCCATGGGGAGACTACATCTTCACTGGGAAAAAGACAAAGAACAACAAGAAGCGTTGACCCAACATTTCTGATATTTAAAAATAATAAAAAACATATTAATTGATTTTGTTTGTATTATTTATGCTTTTATTATTTTCAACTGTAAACGTGCTGTTTTGGGAATATATTTTGAGTAACATAATATTTAGGTACAGCAGTTTATTTCACTGTATCTCCTTGTGTGAGTGTGTGGGTAGTGTGTGGATAGTGTGTGGGTACTATGGGTGTGTGGGCATTATGGAGAACTAGTCATGGCTAACTGTGACCCTATATACGGGTTACATCGGCCTTAACGCCCTTGTCTCAGCGCTATCTCATATATCCAAATTTCACATATTTGAAAGTATTAGATAACCAAACTATCTAGAAAATATTTAGTTAAAAATACAAATAATAAAAAAAAATCGAAAACAGAAAGAAAAAACAATACCCGTGAAAGTGGAAATAAGGAGGAGGCAGAGCAGACGATACACAGGAAGGCAGTAATCATCATCCCCGTGTGAACCAGCCAGAGAAGAACTCCTTCGCCTCACCGTCCACCCATATACGATCAGCTGAGTGAAGTTGCCTCGTGTTGCAGTAAACTTTATCTGTAAAAGGACAATTTACTTTTACTTTTATTGTTTATCTTACTGTTTATAACTGTTTATTTTCTCTTACATAATGTACACTAAGTATGGGAGTGTACAGTAAGTTATACCGGATGGCAACAAATTCACATTCGTCTTGCAAATATTAAAACATTACCCTAACAACAGTATTGTATAACAACACGAGCTAAAGTGATGTGTAAAAAGGTCGGTTGCAAAAAGAAATATTATTCTTTTAAGTCTTTTTCAGTTTGTTCAGTGTTAACAACATTATAGGTCATATTTCATGCAGTATGCATATTAGGGTGTGTCATAGGAGGGAAGATCAGCTAAAACTAATGGCCCATCACTTTTGTGGTAGATTTTAGTGTATATAAACAGAAAATAATTTCAGTTTCAATATTTTGCAAACGTTTGCTAGGTAAATTTTAGCGTGAAATTTATCGAAAATCTAACGTACAGCTGCATTAGTGCATTACAATTAAATAGTGAACATTGCTTTCTGACTTCATTCTTTAACAACCCAACTAACAATATTTTTTTCTGTTTCAGATTCTGATGCATTTATAAGTTGATAATATTTGCGATGGCTGCTTGTGTCAGGACGAGGAACCAAAAATCTAGCCATCTCAGTCACTATCTTGGGTCTGGGAGAGAGCTCCTGAAGTCGGAGTTGCCTACATTGAGAGATGCTTTGAGATACGGTGTTTTAATCAGGCAAATCAGTGAAAAGAACCAAAGAACTTACACAAACAAAGACATTGCCAGTGATATGACCAAAGCTGTCTTGGCACAGTACACTCTGGCTAACACTCAGTTCAAGCCTCCAGTCATAACAAGTCAGAAGAAGATAGTGAGAGACTGCTAGCCAGTTGGGAAAAGGCAAGAGATATCTCTCTTGGGAGAGGAAAACTTGCAGTTAAGGACAGCTTTGCCAAGCAACTGGACCAGTTATTTGACATAATTACTTGCAAGTGCCCAATTGTTCTCTGTCCTGAGTTTGGATGCGATCGTGACTGTAAATCCGAGGCCCACATCTCCTGTATTTGCAAGCGTGAACTGAAGATTCCTGTGATCAAACTGGCATTTGTCAAAGCACAGAGAGAGAAGACTGGCAGTATAGGGGCTCTCATGATTTCTAGCCAAGATATTCCGGAGTCCAAGAGACAGGAGGCTGCCACAGAGAGACAGACGAGGAGAAGAGTTGCCGAGGAAAAGAGACTTGAGAAGGCCCAGGGTGAGGTAAAAAAGGCCGATGATTGGAAATAAGCTGATTCAGAGTTTAATGACTTCCCCATGGCTGATCCGAGTGCTGACC
>NW_024737718.1:0-38249 GCF_018991925.1 Homarus americanus
CTAGTTACATTGCTAAACATTTTAACATTGGAGGCACCACCTGACCTGACCCATATATACCTAGCACAAATTAAGGGTGGAATTTCCTTCTGCCGTTCATCAAGTGTGTTTACTGTACTGTATAGTATAAGCCACCACCCCAGCTGCCACTGTGCCCCCCATCTCTGCCCTACCGTGCCACCACCCCACACACTGGCCTCCCACCCTGCCGTGCCACCACCCCACACACAGCACCCCCACCGTGCCACCACCCCACACACACGTGCCCTCCCACCCCTGCGGTGCCACCACCCCCACACACAGTACACCCCTCACTGTGGCACCACACCCCACACACAGTACCTCATCGTGCCACCACCCACACACACCCCTCACTGGCCACAATTAATTCCCCACACACTGTGCCCCCCACTGTGCCACCCACCTCAGCCAGGCCAAGCACACACCCCAACACACAGTGACCCCCCCTACCGTGGCACCACCCCACACACAGCACCCCACCGTGCCACCACCCCACACACACCAGCCCCACAACCTGCCACCACCCCACACACACACCACCCACCGTGGCAACACCCCACACACAGCACCCCACTGCTGCCACCCACCCCACACCGCACTCCCCCCACCGTGCCACACCCCACACACCACCCCCACCACTGTGCCCCCCCCACCCCTGCCGTGCCACCTCACACACCACAGCACCCCTCACTGTGCCACACCACCCCACACTGTGCCACCCCCACTGTCCCCCCCTAACTCTGCCGTGCCACCACCCCACACACAGTACCCCCTGCACGTGCCACCACCCCACACACTGTGCCCCCCCACTGTGCCACCCACCCTGCCGTGCAACCACCCCACACACAGCACCCCTCACCACGCACCAACCCCACACACAGCACCCCACACCACCACCAGCACACACTGTGCCCCCCCACAGCCCCCCAACTGCCACCAACCACACACAGCACCCCCACTGCAGCCACCACCCCACACACTGTGTCCCACCCCTGCCGTGCCACCACCCCACACACACCACCCCAACCTGCCAACTAACCCCACACACCGCTCCCCACCTGCGGTGCCACCCACCCCACATACTACTACACCTACCGTGGCACCACCCCACATCAGTAATCATACCACCCCACACACGCACCCTCACCGTGCCACCACCCCACACACTGTGCCACCACCGTGCCCAACCCCTGTGCCACCACCCCACACACCGTATCCCCAACAAAGCACCACCCCACACACCAGCCCCCCCACTCCACCCCACCTGCCGTGCCACCACCCCACACACACGCACCTCACCGTGCCACCACCCCACACACAGTACCCCTACCGTGCCACCACCCCACACACACGTGCCCCCACCTGCCAGCACCACCCACACACAGTAATTCCCTACTGGCACACCACCCCACACACTGTGCCCCCCACACTGCCTGCCGTGCCACACCACCCCCACACAGCACCCCTCACCGTGCCACCACCCCAATAACAGCGCCCCACCATGCCATTCAACTCCATTGACACACATCACCTCCCCAACCAATGCCACCACCTCAATACTCAGCACCCACCGTGCCACCACCTCCACACAGTGCCCCAACGTACACCACACCCCACACACAGCACCCCACTGTGCCACCACCCCACACACAGTCACCCCCACTGTGCCACCACCCCACACACCAGCACCACCTCACCGTGCCACCACCCCACACACTGCCCCTCCCCACCCCTGCCTGCCACCACCCCACACACCACCCCCTACCCTGCCACCACCCCACACACTGTGCCACCCACCCCTGCCAGCACACCCACCCCACACCCACTGTGCCACCCCCACACACCAGCCCCCCCCATCACGTGCCCCCCACACCAGCCATCCGTGCCACCACCCCACACACAGAACCCCCACCCTGCCACCACACCCCAATAACACAGCACCCCACCGTGCCACCATCCCCACACACCAGTCCGCCTGCGTGCCACCACCCCACACACAGCACCCCCACCGTGGCACCACCCCACACAGCACCCCCACTGCACCAACCCCACACACAGCAACTCCCCACTGTGCCACCACCCCACACACCAGCCCCCCACAAGGCCCCCCACCCTGCCATGCCACCAACCCCACACCATGCACCCCTCACCGTGCCACACCACCCCACACACTGCCCCCCACTGTGCCCCCCACCCCCACAGCCGTGCCACCACCCCACACACACAGCACCCCCACCGTACACCACCCCACACACTGTGCCCCACTGTGCCCCCACCCCTGCCGTGCCACCCCACCCCACACACACAGCACCCCCACTGGCCACCACACCACAGCACCCCCCACCGTGCACACCCCACACACACCAGGCCCCCACTCAGCGCCCCCAACTCCACCCACCAACCCCACACACCATCCCCACAGTGCCACCCACACCCCACACCAGTCTCCACCCCCTGCCGTGCCACCACCCCACACACAGCACCCCACCCACTGTGCCACCACACCCCACACACTGTCCCCACCCCACAGCCACCACCCCACACTGTGCCCCACCACTGTGCCACCACCCCACACACACATACCCTCCATCAAAGCACCACCCCACACACGCACCCCCACCTGCCACCACCCCACACACTGTGCCCCCCACCCCTGCTGCCACCACCCCACACACAGTAACCCCTCACTGCACCACCCCACACACAGTATTCCCCCATCAAAGCCACCACCCCACACACACAGTACCCCCTACTGTGCCACCACCCCACACACTGTGCCCCCCACCCTGCCTGCTGTGCCACCACCCCAAACCATCCCCCACAGTGCCCCCCCCACTGCCGTGCCACCACCCCACACACAGCACCCCTACCGTGCCACCACCCCACACACTGCCCTCCCCCATCAGTCCCCCCCCAACCCCTGCCGTGCCACCACCCCCACACACAGCACCTCCCCCACTGTGCCACCCCACACACAGCACTCTCACTGTGCCACCAACTCACACACTTCCCCCCCACCACCCCCACCCTGCGTGCCACCACCCCACACACAGCACCCCCACCGTGCCACCCCACCCCACACACTGTGCCCCCACTGCCCACCCCTGTCAACACCACCCCACACACACAGTGACTCACCGTGCCACACCACCCCACACACTGGCCCCCCCCTCTGCCACCAATCCCCAACACACTAGCACTTCCCACTGCCACACCCCACACCAATAACCCCCTACCGTGCCACCACCCCACACATGCCCACCCTGCCGTGCCACCACCCCACACACAGTAATCCCTACCAGGCACCACCCCACACACAGCACCCCCTACCGTGCCACCACCCCACACACAGTACTCCCCACGTGCCACCACCCCCACACACTGTGCCCCCTCACTGGCCCTCCCCACCTGCCGTGCCTGCCACCACCCCACACACACACAGTACCCCCACTGCTACCACCCCACACACAGTACCTCACTGTGCCACCACCCCACACACAGTACTCCCCACCGTGCCACCACCCACACACTTCCCCCCACTGTGCCCCCACCCCACACACCAGTCCCCCACCCTGCGTGCCACCACCCCACACACAGCACCCCACCGTGCCACCACACCCCACACACAGTATCCCTCACCGTGCCACACCAACCACATACAGTACTCCCCACTGTGCCACCACCATCCACACACAGCACCCCTCACTGTGCCACCACCCCAAACCACTGTGTCCCCCAACCCTGCCGTGCTGCACACCCCACACACAGCACCCCCCACTGTGCCACCACACACCCCACACACAGCACCCTCACTGTGCCACCACCCCACACACAGACCCCCAATGCCACCACCCCACACACAGCACCCCCCACCGTGCCACCACCCCACACACCAGTACCCCCAACCTGCCGTGCCGCCACCACCCCACACACAGTACACCCCCTGCGTGCCACCACCCCACACACATACCCCCCACTGTGCCACCACCCACACACTAGTACTCCCTCACTGTGCCACCACCCACACATACCCCTACCGTGCCACCCCACCCCACACACTGTACCCCCTGCCGTGCAACCACCCCCCACACCCCCCTGCCGTGCCACCACCCCACACACTGTACCACCCTGCTGTGCCACCAACCCACACCCATACCCCCCCTGCTGCCACCACCCCACACACATGTACCCCCACTGTGCCACCACCCCACACACTGTACCCACCACTGTGCCACCACACCCACACCCATACACCCCCTGCTGTGCCACCACCCCACACCCATACCCCCTGCCGTGCCACCACCCCACACCCATCACCCCCCTGCCGTGCCACCACCCCACACACTGTACCCCCTGCCGTGCCACCACCCCACACACTGTAACTCCCCTGCCGTGCCACCACCCCACACACAGTACCCCTCACTGTGCCACACCCCACACCCCTGTGCCCCAGTGCCACCCCACACCATACCCCCCTGCCGTGCCACCACCCCACACCCATACCCCCTGCCAAAGCACCACCCCACACCCCGGTGCCACCACCCCACACACTGTACCCCCCTGCTGTGCCACCACCCCACACCTCAGGTTGCCACTCCACCCAAACACTAATCCCCTGCCGTGCCACCACCCCACACCCATAATTCTGCCGTGCCACCATCCACATACCCCCTGCCGTGCAACCACCCCACACTGAATTCCCTGACGTGCCACCACCCCACACCCATACCCCCCTGCCGCCACCACCCCACACCCATACCCCTGCTGTGCCACCACACCCCACTACCATACCCCCCTGCTGTGCCACCACCCCACACCCATACCCACCTGCCACAACACCCCACACCCATACCCCCCTGCCGTGCCACCCCACACCCATACCCCCTGCTGTGCCAACACCCCACACCCATACCCCCTGTTGCCACCACCCCACACCCATACCCCCTGCCGTGCCACCCACCCCACACCCATACCCCCTGCCGTGCCACCACCCCACACCCATATCCCCCTGCCGTGCCACCACCCCACACACCGTACCCCTGCCGTGCCACCACCCCACACCCATACCCCCCTGTTGCAACCAATCCCACACTGTACCCCCTGCCGTGACACTCACCCCACACCCATACCCCCTGCCGTGCCACCCACCCCACACACTATACCCCCCAGCTGTGCCACCACCCCAACACACACTGTACCCCCTGCTGTGCCACCAACCCACACCCATACATTCCCCCCTGCCGTGCCACCACCCCACACCCATACCCCCCCCAGTGTGCAGTCCACCCCACACCCATACCCCCCTGTGCCGTGCACACCACCCCACACACTGTACCCCCCTGCTGTGTCACCACCCCACACCCATACCCCCCACGGCTGTCCACCCCACACACCCATACCCCCTGGCACACCACCCCACACACTGTACCCCCTGCCAGCCACACCCCACACCCACCTGTGGGAGCACACCCCACACCCACCCCCTCGTGGTGCCACCACCCCACACCCATACCCCCCTGTTACTACCCCACACCCACTCAGGTGCCACACACCCCACACCCACACCCCCCTGCTGTGCCACAACCCACACCCATACCCCCTGCCGTGCCACACCCCACACCCTACCTGTGGTGCCATCACCCACACCCATACCCCCTGTTAGCACTCAACCCACACCCATACCCCCTCGTTGTACACCACCCCACACACTGTACCCCCCACTGTGCCACCACCCCACACTGCACCCCTCAGGTGCCACCACCCCACACCCATACCCCCTGTTGTGCCACCACCCCACAACACTGTACCCCTGCAGTGACCTCACCCACACACTGTACCCCCCTGTTGGGCCACCACCCCACACCCATACGAGCACACCCCCGCTACCCCTTGCCGTGCCACCACCAACCCATACCCCCTGCCGTGCCACCACCCCACACACTGTACCCCCTGCTGTGCAACCCCACACCCACCTGTGGTGCCACCCACCCCACACCCATACCCCCTCTGTGTGCCACCCCACACCCATACCCCCTGTTGTGCCACCACCCCCACACACTGTACCCCCTGCCACCATCCCACACCTCACCCAGAGCCACCCACCCCACACCCATACTCCCCCTTGCCACACCACCCCACACCACTATACCCCCTGTCAGCACACCCACACTGTACCCCTCAGCCGGCCACCCACCCCACACCCATACCCCCTCGTGCTCACCGCACACCCATACCCCCAGCCACCACCACACACTGTACCCCCTGCTGTGTCACCACCCCACAACCATACCCCCTGCCGTGCCACCACCCCACACCCATACCCCCCGCCGTGCCACACCACCCCACACACACACACCGCACCCCCACAACACCCCACACCCATACCCCCTGTCAGCCACACCCCACACCCATACCCCCCTGCTGTGCCACCACCCCACACCCATACCCCTGCCGTGCCACCACCCCCACACACTGTACCCCTGCCGTGCCACCAACCCACACACTGTACCCCCTGAAGTTAACACCCCACACCCATACCCCCTGCTGTGCCACACACCCCACACCCATCCCCCTGTAGTGCCACACACCCAACCCATACCCCCTGCTGTGCCACCACCCCACACCCATACCCCCCTGTTGCCACCACCCCACACACTGCACCCCCTGCCGTGCCACCACCCCACACCCACCTGCGGTGCCACCACCCCACACCCATACCCCAGCTGTGCCACCACCACCCCACACCCATACCCCCCTGCTGTGCCACCACCCCAGCAATCACCCTGCTGTGCCATCCACCCACCCATGCCTGTGGTGCCACCACCCCACACCCATACCCCCTGTTGTGCCCAACCCCACACCTATCCCCTGCCGTGCCACCACCCCACACACCCACACCCTGCCAGTGCTCACCCCACACACTGCATCACCCCTGCTGTGCCACCACCCCACACCCATACCCCCCTGCTGTGCCACACCACCCACACCCATACCCCCTGCTGCACACACACCCCCCACACCCATACCCCCAGTCGGTGCCACACCACCCCACACACTGTACCCCCTGTGCACCTCACCCTACACCCACACCCCCCTGTGTGTCCACACCCCACACCATACCCCCCTGCCGTGCCACCACCCCACACCCATACCCCTGTGCCGTGCCACCACCACACCCATACCCCCTGCTGCCACACCCCCCACTGCCACCACCCCCACACACTGTACCCCTGTCGTACCACCACCCCACACACTGTACCCCTGCTGTGCCACACACCCCACACCCATAACCCCTGCTGTGCCACCACCCCACACCTATACCCCCTGTTGCAGCACCACCCCACACACTGTACCCCCTTGCTGTGCCACTCACCCCACACCCATACCCCCCTGTGCCGTGCCACCACCCCACACACATGTACCCCCCTGCTGTGCCACCACCCCACACCCATACCCCCCCTGTGCTGTCACCCCACACACCCATACCCCCTGGCCACTCACCCCACACCCTCAAATGCCACCACACCCCACACCCACCTGTACACACCCCACACCCCCCCCTCCGGTGCCACCACCCCACACCCATACCCCCCTGTTACTCACCCCACACCCACTCAGGCCACCACACCCCACACCCACACACCCCCTGCTGTCCACCCACACCCATCCCCCTGCCGTGCCACCACCCCACACCTTACCCTGTGGTGCCACCACCCCACCCATACCCCCTGTAGCACTCACCCCACACCCATACCCCCTCGTTGTGCACCACCCCACACACTGTACCCCCCTGCTGTGCCACCACCCCACACCACCTCTCGTGCCACCACCCCAACCCATACCCCCCTGTTGTGACCACCCCACACACTGTACCTCAGCAGCTACCTCACCCCACACTGTACCCCCCTGTTGTGTGCCACTTCACCCCACACCCATACGGCACCCCCGTCCCCCTGTTCGTGCCACAACCACACACCCATAACCCCTGTGTACAACTACCCCACACACTGTACCCCGTTGTCTGCACACCCACTCTGTGCCACCCACCCCACACCCATACCCCCTGCTGTGTTACCACCCCACACCCATACCCCCTGCTGTGCCACTACCCCCACACACTGTACCCCTGTCACCAGCCACACCCACCCTGTTGGCCACCACCCCACACCCATACCCCCTTGCCAGCACCACCCCACACACTGTACCCCCAGTCACCACCCCACACTGTACCCCTGCCGCCACACTACCCCACACCCATACCCCCGGTGCACCCCACACCCATACCCCCAGCCACTCACCACACACTGTACCCCTGTGTGTCACTCACCCCACACCATACCCCCTGTGTGCCACCACCCCACACCCATACCCCCCCAGCGTGAACCACCCCACACCCACACACCGCACCCCCACCACCCCACACCCATACCCCCTGTCAGCCACACCTCACACCCATACCCCCCTGTAGTGCCACCACCCCACACCCATACCCCCTGCTGTACACCACACACTGCCCCCTCTGTGCACCACCCCCACACTTACCCCCAGTTAACACCCCACACCCATACCCCTGTTGTGCCACATTCACCCCACACACAGCCCCCTGTAGTGCCACACACCCCCACCCATACCCCCCTGCCGTGCCACTCACCCCACACCCATACCCCCCTGTTGCCACCACCCCACACACTGCACCCCCTGTTGTGCACCACCCCACACCCACCTGTGGTGCCACCACCCCACACCCATACCCCGCTGTGCCACCCACCCCACACCCATACCCCCCTGGTGCCACCACCCCACCCAATACCCCCCTGTTGTGCCATCCACCCACCCATCCTGTGGTGCCACCACCCCACACCCATACCCCTGTTGTGCCCCAACCCCACACCCATACCCCTGCCGTGCCACTCACCCCACACACCCATACCCCTCCGTTGTCTCACCCCACACACTGAACCCCCTGCTGTGTTACTCACCCCACACCCATACCCCCGTGTGCTCACCACACCACACCCATACCCCTGCTGCCACACACCCCACACCCATAACCCCCAGCAGTGCCACACCACCCCACACACTGTACCCCCTGTCCAGGCCACCCACCCACACCCATACCCCCCTGCTGTGTGCCACACCCCACACCCATACCACCCCTGCGTGCCACCACCCCACACCCATACCCCTGTGCTGTGCCACCACCACACCCATACCCCCTGCTGCCACACACCCCATACCACCTGCCACCACCCCCACACACACCCCTGTCGTACAACACCCCACACCCATACCCCTGCTGTGCCACACACCCCACACCCATAACCCCTGCTGTGCCACCACCCCACACCCATACCCCCTGATGCAGCACCACCCCACACACTGTACCCCCTTGTTGTGCCACCACCCCACACCCATACCCTGTTGTGCCACTCACCCCACACCCATTACCCCCTCCTGTTACCACCCCACACCCATACCCTGCTGTGCTAACACCCCCCATCGTTTATATTTCAACAGTATTAAGCAACTGTTAATTATTAGCCTTGTACAGCCTCTACTGCCATGATGACCTGTACGGGGGAAGAGTTCAGAGTATGGGGGTAGGAGGAGGAGTGGAGGAGGGTGAGTGGGAGGTGGGAGGAGGAGGGAGGTGAGTGAGGGGTGAGGGAGGGAGTGAGGTGGAGGAGGTGAGTGAGGGGAGTGGGGAGGTGGGAGGAGTGAGGAGGTGGGGTGAGGTGAGTCAGGTGAGTGAGTGGGAGTGAGGGTGAGGGAGGTGAGTGAGGAGTCAGGTGAGTCAGGAGTGAGTGAGTGGTGGGTGAGGTGGGAGGAGGGGTGAGGAGGAGGAGGAGGTGAGTGGGAGGTGAGTCAGGGTGAGTGAGTGAGTGAGGTGGGTGAGTGAGGTGGGTGGGGTGAGTGGAGTGAGTGAGGTGAGTGAGGTGGGGAGGAGGTGAGTCAGGGGTGGGAGTGAGTGGAGGTGGGGGTGGGGAGTGAGGTGAGTGGGGTGGGGAGGTGGAGTGAGGTGAGGAGTGAGGTGGGTGAGTGAGGGGAGTCAGGGGTGGAGGGAGGAGGAGGTGAGTGGGAGGTGGAGGAGAGGAGTCAGGTGAGTGAGGAGTAGGTGGGGTGGAGGTGGAGTCAGGTAGGAGTGAGAGTGAGGTGAGTGAGGTGAGTCAGGGTGAGTGGGAGGAGGAGGTGGGGAGGAGGGAGGAGGTGGAGTCAGGTGAGTGAGGGAGTGAGGGGTGGGGTGAGGAGTCAGGTGAGTGGGAGTGAGGTGGGTGGAGGTGAGTGGGGTGGGAGTGAGTGAGGTGGGTGAGGGGATGACGTGGAGGAGGAGGTGGGTGAGGCGAGGAGGTGGGTGAGGAGTCAGGAGGAGAGTGAGGTGGGGTGAGGTGGAGGTGAGTGGAGTGAGGTGAGGAGTGAGGTGAGTCAGGTGGGAGTGGGAGTGGAGGTGAGTCAGGTGAGTGGAGTGAGGTGGTGAGGAGTGAGTGAGGTGGGGTGAGGTGGTGAGGAGTGAGGTGAGTGTGGGGAGGAGTCAGGTGGGAGTGAGGTGGGTGAGGTGAGCTGGGGAGTGAGTGAGGTGAGTCAGGTGGGAGTGGGAGTGAGGTGGGAGTGGAGGTGAGCAGGTGAGTGGAGGAGGTGGGTGAGGTGAGTCAGGTGAGGGAGGAGGTGTGGGTGAGGTGAGTCAGGTGAGTGAGTGGGGTGGGAGGAGGTGGAGTCAGGGGTGGGGAGGAGGGAGGTGGGTGAGGTGGAGTCAGGTGAGTGAGTGAGGTGGGTGAGGTGAGTCAGGTGAGTGGAGGTGAGTCAGGAGTGAGTCAGGTGAGTCAGGTGAGGAGTGGGAGGTGGGGAGTGGGAGGTGAGGGGTGGGGAGGTGAGTGAGGTGGAGGTGAGTGGAGTGAGGTGGGGGAGTGAGGTGGGGGAGTGAGGTGAGTGAGTGAGGTGGGAGGGGTGAGGAGTGGAGAGGGGAGTGGAGTGAGTGAGGAGGGGTGAGGTGAGTGAGGGGTGAGGAGGGGTGAGTAGGGTGAGTGGGGTAGTCAGGTGAGGGAGTGGAGGTGGAGGAGGTGAGGAGTGAGGTGAGTGAGGTGGGGGAGTCAGGTGGGAGTGGGAGGGAGGTGAGTGAGGTGGAGGAGGAGGTGAGGAGGTGAGGGGTGAGGTGAGGAGGGGTGAGGAGGGAGGTGGGTGAGTGAGGTGAGTGAGTGGAGTGAGGTGAGGGGTGAGGTGGGAGGAGGTGGAGTGGAGGAGGAGGAGTGGGGCGAGTCAGGTGGAGTGAGGAGTGAGGGGAGAGGTCAGGTGGGAGTGAGGTGAGTCAGGTGAGTGAGTGAGGTGGGTGGAGGGGAGGAGGTGGAGGAGGAGGTGAGGGTGAGGTGAGGAGGTGAGTAGGGGAGGTGAGGAGGTGGAGGTGAGTGAGGTGGGGAGGGAGGTGGGGAGGAGTGAGGTGAGTAGCTGAGGTGAGTGAGGTGAGGAGGGAGGTGGGGTGAGGAGGTGAGTGGGAGGGGAGGAGGAGTGAGGTGAGTGAGGAGTGAGGTGAGGTGAGAGGAGTGAGGTGAGTGAGGTGAGTGAGTGGGAGGTGGGTGGAGGAGGTGGGAGAGGAGGTGGGTGAGGGATTGGAGGTGGGTGAGGGGTGGATTGAGGGGTGGGTGGAGGTGGGGATTGAGGGTGGGGAGGAGGTGAGTAGGAGGGGAGGGAGGTGAGGAGTGAGGGGGAGGGGTGGGGTGGGAGAGTGGGAGGGGAGGGAGGGGTGGGTGGGGTGAGTGAGGTGAGTGGGAGGTGGGTGGGGTGGGGAGGTGTGGGTGGGTGAGTGAGGGGGTGGGGTGAGTGAGGTGAGGGGTGGAGGTGAGTGAGTGAGGTGGGTGGGGTGAGGTGAGGAGGGAGGTGGGTGGGGTGGGAGGTGAGGGGAGTGGAGGAGGTGGGGTGGGGTGAGGGGAGTGAGTGAGGTGTGGGTGGGGTGAGGAGTGAGTGAGGTGGGTGGGGTGAGGGGAGGTGGGTGGGTGAGGGGTGAGGAGGAGTGAGGTGGGGTGGGTGAGTGGAGGAGGGGGGTGGGAGTGGAGGTGAGGAGGTGGGTGGGTGAGTGGAGGTGAGTGAGGGGACGAGTGGGGTGAGTGAGATGAGGGAGGTGGAGGGAGTGGGAGGTGGGGGAGTGAGGTGGATGAGTGGGTGAATGAGGTGTGGGTGGAGGTGGGTGGGTGGTTGAGGTGGGTGGGGTGAGTGAGGTGGGTGGGTGAGTGAGGTGAGGAGGTGGGTGAGAGTGAGGTGGGTGAGGGGTGAGTGGAGGGAGGGAGTGAGGTGGGTGGGTGGAGGAGGTGGATGAGTGGGTGAATGGGAGGTGGGTGGGGTGAGGTGGGTGGGTGAGGGGGTGGGTGAGTGAGGTGAGATGAGTGGGGTGAATGAGGTGGGTGGGTGAGGTGGGTGGGTGGTTGAGGTGGGTGGGTGAGTGGAGGTGGGGTGAGTGGAGGGGTGGTGAGTGAGGGGGTGAGTGAGGTGGGTGGGTGAGTGGAGTGAGGTGGGTGGGTGGGTGGGAGGGGTGAGTGAGTGAGGTGGGGTGGTGGGTGAGTGAGTGAGGTGGGGTGGAGTGAGGAGGTGGGTGAGGGAGTGAGGTGGGGTGGGGAGGTGGGTGAGAGGAGGAGTGAGGTGAGTGGGAGTGAAGTGGGTGGGTGGTTGAGGTGGGTGGAGTGAGGTGGGGTGAGGTGAGTGAGTGGGAGGTGGAGGAGTGGGAGGGGGTGGGAGGGTGGGATGGGGTGGGTGAGGGAGGTGGGTGGGTGGGTGGGTGGGAGTGGGAGGTGGGTGGGTGGGGTGGAGGAGGTGGGGTGGGTGGGTGAGTGGGAGGGGAGGGAGGGGGAGGGAGGAGGTGGGTGGGGTGAGGGAGAGGTGGGGTGGGAGGTGGGTGGAGGAGTGGGAGGGAGGGGGAGGAGGAGTGAGGTGAGTGAGGGAGGGAGTGAGGTGGGGTGGAGGTGGGAGGTGGAGGGGTGAGGGAGGAGTGAGGAGGGAGGTGGGTGGGGTGAGGAGGTGGGGTGAGTGGGAGGGATGAGTGGGGTGAGGAGTGGGAGGGGTGGGGTGGGGTGGGAGGGAGGTGGGGGTGAGGGGAGGTGAGGGAGGGAGGTGAGGTGAGGAGAGTGAGGTGGGGTGGAGTGAGTGAGGTGGGTGAAAGGAGGAGGTGGGTGGGTGAGTGAGTGAGGTGGGTGGGGTGGAGTGGGAGGAGGTGGGGTGGGGTGAGGTGAGGTGAGTGGGAGGAGTGAGGTGGGTGGGTGGAGTGAGGTGGGTGGGTGAGGTGGAGGTGAGTGGGAGGGAGGTGGGGAGGAGTGGGAGGAGGAGGTGGGTGGGTGGGTGGAGGTGGGAGGAGGGGGGTGAGTGGAGGTGGGTGGAGTGGAGTGAGGGGTGGGTGAGGTGGGAGAGGAGGAGGGGGAGTGAGTGAGTGGGAGGGGTGGGTGAGGTGAGGGGAGGGGGTGGGTGGGAGGTGGGGTGGGGTGAGGGGGGTGGGTGGAGGAGGGAGGGAGTGAGGTGGGTGAGTGAGGTGGGGTGGAGGAGGGTGGGGTGAGGGGTGGGGTGAGGTGGGTGGGTGAGGTGGGTGGGGTGAGTGAGTGAGTGGGGAGGTGAGGAGGAGGTAGAGTGAGTGAGGAGTGAGGGGTGGGATGAGTGAAGTGGGTGGAGGGGAGGAGTGAGTAGGTGGGGGTGGGAATGAGAGTTAGTGGGAGGGGTGTGGGTGGGTGGGTGGGTGGTGGGGTGGGTGGGTGGGTGGGTGGGTGGGTGAGGTGAGGTGAGGAGGTGAGGTGGGGGGTGGGTGGGTGGGGTGGGTGGGGTGAGGGTGGGTGAGGGTGGAGGTGAGGTGGGGAGGGGTGAGGGGTGAGGTGGTGGGGTGAGGTAGGGGTGAGGGGTGGGGTGGAATGAGGTGGGGTGAGGTGGGTGAATGAGGGGTGGGTGAGGTGGGTGGGTGGGTGGGTGGGTGGGGAGGAGGAGTGAGGAGGGGTGGGGTGAGGGTGGGTGGAGGTGGGTGGAGTGAGGTGGGTGGAGGAGGTGGGGTGGGAGGGTGGAGGTGGGGAGTGAGTGAGGGGAGGTGGGTGGGTGGGTGGGTGGGTGGGTGGGTGGAGGTGGGTGGGTGGAGTGGAGTGAGTGAGATGTGGGTGGGTGTGAGGTGGGTGGGTGAGGTGGGTGGGTGGGTGAGGTGGGGTGAGTGGGGTGGTGGGGTGAGTGGGTGGTGGAGATGGGTGGGTGGATGGGGGAGGGGTGAGGTGGGTGGGTTTGGTGGGTCGGTGGGTTTGGGTGGGTGGGTGGGTGGGTGGGTGGGTGTGGTGGGTGGGTGAGGTAGGTGGGGGAGGGGTGGGTGGGTGGTGGTGTGGTGTGGGTGAGTGAGGTAGGGTGGGTGGAGTGGGAGGTGGATGGGTGGGTGGGTGGGTGAGTGAGGTGGGTGGGGTGAGTGAGGAGTGAGGTGGGTGGGTGGGTGGGTGGGTGGGTGGGTGGGTGGTGGGTGGAGTGAGGTGGGTGGGTGGGGTGGGTGGGGTGGGGTGAGGGGTGGAGGGTGGGTGGGGTGGGATGGAGTGGAGGTGGTGGGGTGGAGAAGGCTGGTGGGTGGGGTGGGTGGAGTGTGGGTGGGGGTGGGGTGAGTGAGGTGGTGGGTGGGTGGGTGGGTGGGAGGTGGTGGGTGGGGTGAGTGTGGTGGGTGGGGGTGAGTGGGGGTGGGTGAGGTGGTGGGTGGGGTGGAGTGGTGGTGGGTGAGTGGAGGTGGGGGGGTGAGGTGGTGGTGGGTGGGTGAGGTGGTGGGTGGGTGGGTGGGAGGTGGTGGGTGGGTGGGAGAGGTGGTGGGTGGGTGGGTGGAGGTGGGTGGGTGGGTGAGGTGGTGGGTGGGGTGGGTGAGGTGGGTGGGTGGGGTGGTGGGGTGGGTGAGGTGGTGGGTGGGTGAGGTGGTGTGGGGAGGTTTGGTGGGTGGGTGAGGTGGTGGGTGGGTGAGGTGGTTGGTGGGTGGAGGGGGTGGGTGGGTGAGGGGTGGGTGGGTGAGGGTGGTGGGTGGGTGAGGTGGTGGGTGGGTGGGTGAGTGAGGTGGGCTAGAGAGTGAGTGAGTGAGTGAGTGAGCCTGTCTATCGCTGCTTGTTTCTACGTGCTCAAGATGGAGAAGCAGCTGACGGTGCTCCTGATGCAGCAGGCAGAGATGGCTAAGCAAGCCCAGGAAGAATCCCAGCATAGGGAAAAACGCATGAGCCAAATCCTGAAGCAGTGGTCTCTCAAGAGGAGCCAAGTCACCACAGCCCAACTAGTACAAGTGGCCCAGCCGCCACCAGCAGCAGTGCTCCACGGCAGGCCAAGTTTCCCGTCGGCGCTGCACCCGCCCCTCACCTGTCATCCTCGGCTTCACTACGGGAGTTTGATGCCTGGCGCCACAAGCTTAAGGGATATGTGACATTGATGAAGATCTCCTCCCAGAACTCTTATCCTTCACTAAGCAATTGGTGTAGCTGACAACACAGAGTGGAGCCTGTCCTTGATGTGACGGAGGCGTATCTTCGGGGACAGCGAAATGTCATCGTGGACCGAGGATTTTACCAAGAGTTCAAGAATTGGAAATGCTTGGACGCACTTTGTAGGTGATGGAAATAAATTTTGTGATGTGTGTCTTGTATAGACAATGTTTTAGACGGGGATTGTTGTCGGTACTGGTGATAAGGAAGTATTGAAATGTATGCTTGAGAAGGCCTGAAAAGTGCTATCAATATATGCTGAGCTTCAGAAAATGGAAGCAGTGCAGTGCTGGAGGTTAAGGAAGTCATACGTTAGCCAAAGTGTCTCTGGCACAAGCAAACAGAGTGCCAGTGCAAAAGTTAAGACAGGTTTATTCTTTTAGGTGTGGCAAAGACTGTCGTGACGGGACACAATGAGGGTGCGAGGCTGTAGATAAAGACTGTTTGAACTGGCGCAAACGAGGCCATTTGCTGTTGGGCGTGTCAGAAACCCGCTGAGTCTCACGTGCGACAAGGTTTTGAAGCATTCCGGGCAGTTCTAGAAACGAGGCCCGGGACTAAGACATGTTGATAAGAGCCATTCACCGCTCATGGCGGGGCTTACACCAATAGTGTCAGTGCGTCCGGCGCCACAGGTGGTAGTCCACTACCCACTGCAGAGCGCGACATCGTCGCTTGGACACACCGGGCCGAGGCGACGTCATGGGGCTGAACATGGTTAAGTCCCTGGTATTTTAGTTTCTTGACTAGACAGGTTTTTTCTGCAGGTCACCACTGCTGGGAACCTTCCTGTCACACCTGAGTTGCTGGCGAGGTGAAGAGAGCCTTATTAGCTGGTACCACTCATTGCCCGTATCCTGGCGAGAGGATTTTTCCTCAGATCCAGCCGGTTACAGAGTAAGTTGACGGCGGTCGAGCAGCCCGTGAACCGGAGCAATTGGCGTCATCGCCGACCCCGCCAGTGGTGCTGACCAGGTGGCTGCACGGGACATGACCACGCCAGTACAGCACGCAGAGCACGCGCCACTATAGGAAGCCTTTCCGATGGTTTCGGTGCTGCAGACGCTACGGAAATGGAGGAGGCCCCATGCATATCCAGCTCACCGACAATTTTCGCCCCTTTGCTGTTACAGTGCCGCATTTATTTCATGTTGGCGGGCAGAGATGCACAGTTGGATAACCAGCTTGGCGACATTGTCGTGGACTACCGACAGCCTGGTGCCACCCTTACGTCCCGTAGCAAAGAAACCATCTGGAGTGAGGCTGTGTGTAGACCTCACGCACTTAACATTTACATCTGCAGCCAACGGCCCTGTGCGTTCTCATGATGCTGTAGCCTGCATTGGGAGCATGTTGGATCACCACCATGGCGCCAAATGGGGTTCTTCCAGGTAAAGATTATGGACAAGGACCAGGATCTAAGTAAGCTTAAGCAGTACAGTACAGTAACATATATAGTAACACAGTACAGTACAGCACAATGCAGAACAGTACAGTACTGTACAGCACAATGCATTACAGTACAGACCAGCACAGTAGACCAGCACAACACAGACCAGCACAGTACAGTACAGACAACACAGTACAGTATAGTGAAACACAGTAAAATACCTAGGGCTTATAATACAAGGATAACCATAATGATTGAATTGAAACAGTTTATTGAGCCAGAAAAACACAGATACAGAGTGATAATAGCAATATTAACATGGCTGAGCCAGTAGAACCTAAGCTCTCTTTTAGGCACCTGATATACTATACATTTATCTCAAGGAAGTATTATGTACCATTTAGTATTATCTGGAATAGTACAATAGCATTGTGGTAATAAGAACATCTCATAATGTTACTACGGTTATCACTTCAATATTTATTTATTTTATTTATTTATTATTATTTATTTTATTTTTTATTATAAGTAATATATGTAAATTAGTGGAATTGAAAAACATAAGCATAATGGGGGAGCAGTACAACATGGGTTGTACAGTATTAAGGTTGAGCAAGAGGACAGAGCTGTCAGGATTGTCTAGTTGGCAAATATGTTTATTAAACGGTAATTACTTATCTACAGTATTTACATGATAATTTCCGATAAAACGGTTTTGATGGTACAATAAAAGCAGGTACTGTAAATACAGTACAGTATAGTAGGTATTACAAGAAATATTAATACTTAGACAAGAGATATTTTTAAGAGGACTGTATTTCCACTCTTCTCTCCCACTCCACTCCCTCTCTCCCCACCCTACTCTTGTCAGCTCTGGTTGTGTAAGCACTGGTCGGTCACAGCACACAACATGGGGTGGAGTCAATAAAGTGGCTTCTTACCAAGTATGTGATTTGTCAGTCCAGTCTATTTTGTGTGGCAAGTCCCTCGTGTAGTTAGGTGTTGGTGCTTGTTATGAAGCTATTATTGTTGAGTTCAGGTTAATGAGATATGTTAAGGTGAACTTCCATTCTCTTGTTCCTTAATTTGGCGGTTATTCTTGAAATTTTAAGCTATTTAACATTAGGAATGATGTTAAATGATACAGACTCACATCAAATGTTTATCTCTTATCAATCATTTTGTATTAACAAGAGTGACATGCAGACTCCTTCTGTGAGTTATCTTATCAATATCACGCGAGGTGCTCATCCTAGCCCCCAGACGCCACCATTACAACTCAATGCCTTTGTGGTTCAGTGATAAGCCCGTCCCTCCCAAACTCAGTGTGACCTGGACCCTCCTCTATTCTCCATCACAAACTTTATATAATAACTTCACAGGCGATTTTACCAAAACCTATTAAAAGGGGAGACAGTATTTCAGTACCTAGGTGATGCAAGATGGAGATCAGTAAATTTTTAGGTTTTAGTGGGGAAAAAAAAGAAGTCAAGAGGTAAAACAAATGACAAGCAAGAATATTTACCAGAACTGTACCATAGTCACGTAAAGAACAAAAGAATGGAGGGAACTGCAGGAGAGGCCTACATGTTCGGTATACCCAATTTACGCTTACACTGTATAACTCATACTGTATATTAGGGGTGACGGTTTGGCAAAGTTTTAAAATCTAATTGCTTGGGTTGGATTATTTGTCTATCGACCCACGCTAATTCGAATATGTTTGAGTTTTTACATCATTGCATTAGAAGGTTTGGGGATACTTTTGGGTTTGGCATGAAAAGCATGCAAAAAACTGTAAATAATAAAGGGACTGGCAGTAATGGCACAACCTGTTAAAATCAGAAGTTGTGGTGGATTATTTGACTACTGTGTACACTGGTTCATAATATGCTATTGTTTTGCAACTCAATGCCATTATGCCGATATTTTTGCTGCAAGTCACCACATATACGTGTATTTCAAAACCAGGGCCCCAATATTACCAACGTGGATAGATTCGTGGAATGAATTCAGGACATTCCGCTCATGGAACATTACCAAACTCATTATATGTGCCCAATGGCAGGCCAATGGCAATATTTACAGGTTTGTTGAGGCTCCCTGGGCCGGAATGCCCGCAGGCTTATTCCACCGAGATATCTCAATGCATAGATTAATAACCGACTTAGAGACTGATCAACGAATTCAGCCCGTGGCTTGACTCCGGACAGTTAAGGACAAAAAATCTCAGTCCGTACTTTTTGAATAAAATATTGTTCAATAGGTGGTGATATTGAAGTGCTGAAAGTTGTTTTCTGTGTTGTTTTGCAGTTAGTTCAAAGGGCCGCCACCAAGATGGGTCGTCCTAAGATTAGCAACACTCAGCTGCGCCAGGGGTAGCGATAAGGTGTTAGGGTTAGGATGCCTCTGCCATCTAACTGGGGATTGCCTCTCTGAACAAGGAAGTTGGAGATGCCCTGGCTTATGAAGCAGAAAGCGAGAGAGGTTAAGGAGAAAAGAACAAATGCTTTTGATTTATATGGATGCCACCAACAAGGTGACTGAGAAGGTACTGGATGTGTATGGGAAGGCCACTGTCCCCACTATCTCTGAAATCAGGGTGAAAATGAGTCCGACCTGTGGAGGATCTTGGAGGGAGGCGATGATGATGAAGGGAAATGTGGACAGAAACGAAAGGAAAGCGAAGAGCGGGAAGCTGTGAAGATGAGGTTTAGGGGATATAGCTGAAGTTGTTTGATGTGGCAGGCGACAGCAAAGTGCGAACGAGAGAAAAGCTTCCTGGCGGCCCAGAGGAAGCGGGAAGGGAGGGCTGCATTGATGGCGTTGACAAAATTGTGACTGCCAAGCTGAAAGAAGAGAGGGAGAAGGCGAAAGAGGGCAAGGGCTGAGGAGAGGAAAACTGAAGAAGATGAGGTCAAAGGTAAGGAGGAGATGGAAGGATGTCGTGTAAAGGGTATGCGGCAGTGGATGACAGTGCTCAGGAAGAAGATAGTGATTATAAGGATGTCAATGACAATGAGTTCAAGGCTATAGTGCGACAGGAGAGCAAAGATCAAGAGAAAGGAAAAGGGAGAAAAGAAGCGAGGACAGGATCGAGACTGCCGACAGGTTCAAGGTATCCCAATGATGCAGTGGCTCACATGTAAACACCATCAGAGCTGCAGACAACATCATAACTGGAAGGGGACAAGTCTAAAAGTGACTAACTGGAAGAAAGTGGAGAGAGTCAAGGAAGAGGTCCGCGAGAACAGAAAAAGAAAAAGTTCAGGGGATTCAAGGTCAGAGATACTCATGGTAGATGAGAGGATCAATGAGAACAAGATAGTGACTGGTGTAGGTGAGAGAAGAACCACAAAGAAGAGATTCGCCATGGAAAGAGGGAGAAGACTGTGCAGTGATAAATGTCCCTGGTGAGGAGTTCGCCCGGTCCTGGACCCGGTGGGGGAAGGGGGGTGAACCTGGCCACCAGCCTGCTGGCCTGGAGGAAGCGGTATTGGTACCACCGACCTCCTGGATTTGTTGTCCTTAGCGGCAGTTGCAACAAACTGAGTGGCTATAATCACGGTTTCATCGCCGAGTTTGAAAGGCTGTTGGGGTGACCTCTCCTCCATCCTGCCTGATCCACAGTCTGGGCTCTTCCCCGACCCATCTATTCAGCCATTACAGCTGGCCCAACCACTGGTCCCTTACTCCTGGGTGGTGGGAGGCTGGGAAGCTGACGGCAGCGTGTGGGACCTTCCGGTGTGGTTGAGGTGAGGCCGTCACCAACACCTACCTCAGGTCTCTCCTGGATGCCATCCCTCGTGGGTCTGGGAGGAGTTCAGCTGCAGGACACCCATCTGTTGGAGATGGCCAAGGCGATTCAGGTCGGACACATTGAGGAGATGGGCCGGGAGGCACGGGCGGAGCCATGACCAACGCCAGATGTGGCAAAACAGGAGAGGGAGCCGAGGGCCTGCATGAGCACCACCTTCCCCAGCGAGTCACAGAGGAGCCGGATGACCTTCATCATCCTTATCTACGTACCCTCTTCCTGGAAGTCAGGCAAGAGGAATCTGCTACTGGAGATTTACATACCTCCTCGCCATCATCAACCCGGGTGAGGGGGCGTGCTGCACCCTGGAGGAAGTGGGCTGCTTACTCCCATACCTCCAGTTCAGCGGCTACTTGACCCAGCGCGAGGTGGTGCTGGTCTCACTGCTGGCCTCCATGGACAGAGTGAGAGGGAGTTGGCCTAAGCATCATCAAGCAGCTGAGGAAGAAGGAAAAAAGGCACAAGAGAAAGGAGCAGTGAGGAGAGAGTGAGGAACCCTCAGCGCTGAATCTGGCAGCCACCAAGCTGTCAGGGGATTGGTTGATCTGCAGAAAGACAGCTCCTCACCTCCATCTGTTCCAGCACAGTGACCAGGAACTGGAGCAATTTCTGGAGGAACATTGCAGTGAGCCAGGTCTGCCCTGCACCACCACGCGGTGGAAGAGGTGAAGCTCTGCGGGCTGACGGCGTGGCCAGCTCTGCTGGCAGCAGGACCAGGTCTGGAACAAGCTGGAGGCCAGGAAGAGAAACAAGTGGAGGGCTAGAAAGAGGACTACCAGTGCTAGACTGTGGGGACACTGGGACTGAGGAGGGACACTGTGGGGACATGTGTTGGGTGTGCCAGCTGTGCTAGTGTGCTGATAGAATGACATACATGCCAATGGCAAGAGAATGTCTACCATTATTCTTGTTTTTTATGTGAACCGAAAAGTATCCACAAACCTTCTAATGCACTGATGTTAAAGATTCAAACATATTCGGAACCAGCGTGGCCGATAGACAAATAATCCAACCCAAGCCACTTGATTTTGAAAACTTTTGCCAAACTGTCACTCCCTACTGTATATCCATCCTACCTATGTTTGAAGGGTAGAGAAGGCACCAGGTTTCACCTTCAGTATGCCAGGCATAGAAAATGGAAGTCCACCACAAAGAACAGATGAGCCAATTCACCAACAATAATTATTAGACATCAAAAGAGAATCTCCCTCTGATGTGGAATTAATTGAAAGTAGATTAATCCACAAAAAAATAAAAAACAAGAATAGTGGAAGAGATTACCAGACGTTCAACACCAACTTGATTTTCCTTACCTCTTGAAAGGCCCAGAAAAGTTGGAGGAACAGGTTTCGTAACAATGTACAGTACTGCACTTATTCTTTTATTAATACAACTTTTGCTTCTTTTTACCGTTGTCTCTGTACGAGGTGTTTAGTTACTTTTACACAATTCAAGTGTATCTTGTGGAGGCCCCTGATCACTGTTGTGGAGGCCCCTGATCCCTGTTGTGGAGGTCCCTGATCACTGTTGTGGAGGAGCCTGATCACTGTTGTGGAGGAGCCTGATCACTGTTGTGGAGGTGCCTGATCACTGTTGTGGAGGTCCCTGATCACTGTTGTGGAGTCCCTGATCACTGTTGTGGGGGGCCCCTGATCACTGTTGTAGAGGAGCCTGATCACTGTTGTGGAGGAGCCTGATCACTGTTGTGGAGGCCTGATCACTGTTGTGGAGGAGCCTGATCCCTGTTGTGGAGGTCCTGATCACTGTTGTGGAGGCCCCTGATCACTGTTGTGGAGGTGCCTGATCACTGTTGTGGAGCCCCTGATCACTGTTGTGAGGCCCCTGATCCCTGTTGTGGAGGCCCCTGATCACTGTTGTGGAGGCCCCTGATCACTGTTGTGGAGGCCCCTGATCACTGTTGTGGAGGCCCCTGATCACTGTTGTGGAGCCCCTGATCACTGTTGTGGAGGCCCTGATCACTGTTGTGGAGCCCTGATCCCTGTTGTGGAGGCCCCTGATCACTGTTGTGGAGCCCCTGATCACTGTTGTGGAGCCCTGATCACTGTTGTGGAGTGTCTTTGGAGCCCTGATCACTGTTGTGGGAGGCCCCTGATCCCTGTTGGGAGGCCCCTGATCCCTGTTGTGGGGCCCCTGATCCCTGTTGTGAGCCCCTGATCACTGTTGTGAGTGTCCTGAGCCCCTGATCACTGTTGTGGAGGCCCCTGATCCCTGTTGTGGAGGCCCCTGATCACTTTATGAGCACAATATGAAGGCGGGTATGACCCCCACCCCCCATGCTCACACACGCTGGTTGCTCGTGCCCTAAACCAGATCTGAAGCAGCTACAGCCACCATGAACCTTGATCTCACAGAAAAACCTATAAACCAACAAAACAACCAACAGAAAAACAATTTAAACCTACTATTAACAAATGAATCATCATAAACCTACAGTAAAACATAAATGAATCATCATAAACCTACAGTAAAACAACATTAATGAATCATCATAAACCTACAGTAAAACAACATAATGAATCATCATAAACCTACAGTAAAACAACATAAACCTACATAAAACACATAATGAATCCTCATGAACCTACAGTAAAACAACATTAATGAATCATCATAAACCTAAAGTAAAACATAATGAATCCTCATAAACCTACAGAAAAACAACAATGAATCATCATAAACCAACAGTAAACAACATAAACCTACAGAAAAACAACAATGAATCCTCATAAACCTACAGTAAAACAACATAAACCTACAGAAAAACAACAATGAATCATCATAAACCTACAGTAAAACAACATAAACCTACAGAAAAACAACAATGAATCATCATAAACCTACAGTAAAACATAAACCTACAGAAAAACAACAATGAATCCTCATAAACCTAGAGTAAAACAATGAATCATCATAAACCTACAGTAAAACAACATAAACCTACAGAAAAACAACAATGAATCATCATAAACCTACAGTAAAACAACATAAACCTACAGAAAAACAACAATGAATCATCATAAACCTACAGTAAAACAACATTATGAATCATCATAAACCTACAGTAAAACAACATAAACCTACAGTAAAACATAAACCTACAGTAAAACAACATTATGAATCATAATAAACCAACAGTAAAACAACATAAATGAATCATCATAAACCTACAGTAAAACATTATGAATCATCATAAACCAACAGTAAAACATAAATAAGTAAAACATAAACCTACAGTAAAACAACATTATGAATCATAATAAACCAACAGTAAAACAACATAAATGAATCATCATAAACCTACAGTAAAACATTATGAATCATCATAAACCAACAGTAAAACAACATAAACCTACAGTAAAACATAAACCTACAGTAAAACAACATTATGAATCATCATAAACCAACAGTAAAACAACATAAATGAATCATCATAAACCTACAGTAAAACATTATGAATCATCATAAACCAACAGTAAAACATTATGAATCATCATAAACCAACAGTAAAACAACATAAATGAATCATCATAAACCTACAGTAAAACAACATTATGAATCATCATAAACCAACAGTAAAACAAAATAAATGAATCATCATAAACCAACAGTAAAACAAAATAAATGAATCATCATAAACCTACAGTAAAACAACATAAATGAATCATCATAAACCTTCAGTAAAACAACATATATGAATCATCATAAACCTATAGTAAAACAACATAAATGAATCACCGTAAACCTATAGTAAAACAACATAAATGAATCATCATAAACCTTCAGTAAAACAAAATAAATGAATCATCACAAACCTACAGTAAAAACACATAAATGAATCATCATAAACCAACATAAATGAATCATCATAAACCAACATAAATGAATCATCATAAACCAACATAAATGAATCATCATAAACCTATAGTAAAACAACATAAATGAATCATCATAAACCTTCAGTAAAACAACATAAATGAATCATCATAAACCTTCAGTAAAACAACATAAATGAATCATCATAAACCTATAGTAAAACAACATAAATGAATCATCGTAAACCTATAGTAAAACAACATAAATGAATCATCATAAACCTATAGTAAAACAACATAAATGAATCATCATAAACCTATAGTAAAACATAAATGAATCATCATAAACCAACATAAATGAATCATCATAAACCTTTAGTAAAACAACATAAATGAATCATCATAAACCTATAGTAAAACAACATAAATGAATCATCATGAACCAACATAAATGAATCATCATAAACCTATAGTAAAACAACATAAATGAATCATCATAAACCTTCAGTAAAACAACAAAATGAATCATCATAAACCTATAGTAAAACAACATAAATGAATCATCTAAATAAACCTATAGTAAAACAACATAAATGAATCATCATAAACCTATAGTAAAACAACATAAATGAATCATCATAAACCAACATAAATGAATCATCATAAACCTATAGTAAAACAACATAAATGAATCATCATAAACCTTCAGTAAAACAACATAAATGAATCATCATAACTTAGTAAAACAACATAAATGAATCATCATAAACCTATAGTAAAACAACATAATATCATCAACCTTAGTAAACAACATAATATCATCATAAACCTATAGTAAAACAACATAAATGAATCATCATAACCTATAGTAAAACCAACATAAATGAATCATCATAAACCTATAGTAAAACAACATAAATGAATCATCATAAACCTTTAGTAAACCAACATAAATGAATCATCATAAACCTTCAGTAAAACAACATAAATGAATCATCATAAACCAACATAAATGAATCATCATAAACCAACATAAATGAATCATCATAAACCTTCAGTAAAACAACATAAATGAATCATCATAAACCAACATAAATGAATCATCATAAACCTATAGTAAAACAACATAAATGAATCATCATAAACCAACATAAATGAATCATCATAAACCTATAGTAAAACAACATAAATGAATCATCATAAACCTATTGTAAAAACAACATAAATGAATCATCATAAACCAACATAAATGAATCATCATAAACCAACATAAATGAATCATCATAAACCTATAGTAAAACAACATAAATGAATCATCATAAACCTATAGTAAAACAACATAAATGAATCATCATAAACCAACATAAATGAATCATCATAAACCTTCAGTAAAACAACATAAATGAATCATCATAAACCTTCAGTAAAACAACATAAATGAATCATCATAAACCAACATAAATGAATCATCATAAACCAACATAAATGAATCATCATATAAACCAACATAAATATGAATCATCATAAACCTTCAGTAAAACAACATAAATGAATCATCATAACCTTTAAAACAACATAAATGAATCATCATAAACCAACATAAATGAATCATATAAACCAACATAAATGAATCATCATAAACCAACATAAATGAATCATCATAAACCTTCAGTAAAACAACATAAATGAATCATCATAAAACCATAAATGAATCATCATAAACCTATAGTAAAAACAACATAAATGAATCATCATAAACCAACATAAATGAATCATCATAAAACAACATAAATGAATCATCATAAACCTATAGTAAAAACAACATAAATGAATCATCATAAACCAACATAAATGAATCATCATACACCTATAGTAAAAACAACATAAATGAATCATCATAAACCAACATAAATGAATCATCATAAACCTATAGTAAAACAACATAAATGAATCATCATAAACCAACATAAATGAATCATATAAACCTTCAGTAAAACAACATAAATGAATCATCATAAACCTTCAGTAAAACAACATAAATGAATCATCATAAACCAACATAAATGAATCATCATAAACCAACATAAATGAATCATCATAAACCAACATAAATGAATCATCATAAACCTATAGTAAAACATAAATGAATCATCATAAACCAACATAAATGAATCATCATAAACCTATAGTAAAACAACATAAATGAATCATCATAAACCTATTGTAAAACAACATAAATGAATCATCATAAACCTACAGTAAAACAACATAAATGAATCATCATAAACCTTCAGTAAAACAACATAAATGAATCATCATAAACCTACAGTAAACAACATAAATGAATTCATAAACCTACAGTAAAACAACATAAATGAATCATCATAAACCTATAGTAAAACAACATTAATGAATCATCATAAACCTTCAGTAAAACAACATAAATGAATCATCATAAACTTCAGTAAAACAACATAAATGAATCATCATAACCTATAGTAAAAACAACATAAATGAATCATCATAAACCTACAATAAAACAGCACAAATGAATCATCATAAACCTTCAGTAAAAAACATAAATGAAATCATAAACCTTCAGTAAAACAACATAAATGAATCATCATAAACCTACAGTAAAACAACATAAATGAATCATCATAAACCTTCAGTAAAACAACATAAATGAATCATCATAAACCTACAGTAAAACAACATAAATGAATCATCATAAACCTTCAGTAAAACAACATAAATGAATCATCATAAACCTATAGTAAAACAACATAAATGAATCATCATAAACCTTCAGTAAAACAACATAAATGAATCATCATAAACCTATAGTAAAACAACATAAATGAATCATCATAAACCTACAGTAAAACAACATAAATGAATCATCATAAACCTTCAGTAAAACAACATAAATGAATCATCATAAACCTACAAAAACAATCATTCTAAAATATACCAACAAAAAAGTAGCTATTGTACATCTAAGAGCTGTAATGACAGGTGTAACAATGGGGTTATTAACAGCAGTTACCTGACAGCAGTAACCAACAGCTTCCTCCTTAAGTATACTGTGCTACACCCTCAGTGGTGTTTATGGTTGTCCCATTGATTCCTTTGTCCAGTAATAAGATAATGTTTCACACAGTTCAGAATGACTGTACTGTCCACAACATAATGTTTTAGACAACTCCATTCCATGAAATGCTCCCATTTACAGTACAATACTGAACTGTACTCTAAGATTAGCAGGATGTGTGGAGGAGCAGATGAGGTTGAGACGATGCCCCGTGCAAATATTAGTGTGTGCTGTGTACCAGTGCTGACGTGCTAGCAACTAGCGCCTTCCTTACACACTGCGCCCGTGTCAACGGCTCCACTAGCCGTAACTAGCCGCTAGCACTAGAAGACTGCAGTAGTGGATTTCCACTCACCTGGAAGTTGGTCACTCAACTTTTCCGTCATTAGTGTGCCAGTGGAGCAAGCAGTTATAATTACCAGTATTGACTGATGCAGTAGATTAAAATGCATCTTATTATACGTTCTTTGTTTACAAATTCATATTAAAGTTTAATAATTATTATCTAAGGAAATTTACATACATGGTGGGATCAACAACCAACAGTTCATTCAGAAGAGGATTTGCAGCACTGAGTTTTCTCTTTTCAATCCACATTTTGACCCACATATTCCCTTTTCTTTTCTGTTTTCCCCTCAATAAGAACTGTGGTGGATGCAGCGACGATTTGCCTGGAGAGCATCTTGGCATCAACTGATCTGTGACTCACACTGTATTGCTGTTCCTGCAGATTTATCTGCAGGTTTACATATTTATCATTGTGATGCATTTTCTGAATAGGGATAAATATTCTGGTGATCAGGTCCAAAACTTGATTGTGACCGAGATTTTATTGGGTGTAATAAACTAAAAGTTTTAGACAAAATTGAAGGGCGATAAGAGGCCTAAGCCACGTGTCAACAGCCAGAAGCACTGTGCTAGTGCTGGCATGGAAAGGCTCCTCTTGCTCGCCCCCAATTGGGTAAGTGAAGAAATGAAGGATGAATTTTGGGATAAACTGTTGCATAGAGGCAGACTGAGATGGTTTGGGCATATGAAGGATGCCAATTGATGTGCACGAGACTAAATGTGGAGCCAAGGGTAGGTAAAGAATGACATGGGGAGAGATTGTAAGAAATTAATTTAAAGTTAGGAACCTGACAAGACACAGTGCAAGAAATCTTGTAGCATGTAAAGCTGCCATCAGGTAATTACAGCTAACCCACAAGTGTGGAAAATGGCTGTAAAATGTTGTTGTGCCGATGATGAGTTGCTCTACACCTACTGTAATGTAAAACATCATATGCCACATACAGTACAGACTGTACTGTAATGATTCAAATCAAATGATTTAAATCACATGATTTAAATCGATTTAAATCAGAGTAAAAAAACCATGATTTAAATGAAAATGATTTTTTACTAATACTGTATCTAAAAATTTTATGTCTAATGCAAAATATATGATGTTTATATTCAAAATGATCATCAAATTGTAAGAATTCCAGCAATGTAAATTATATTCTGGCCGGGTAATTTGTATGAATTTTATGAGCTAAAACAAATATCTTCAGTTAATAAAAAAAAAAATATTCTTCACACATGCCAGGTGGTGGGTCGCCGGTCCCTCCTCCCTCCCCCACCCCCCACCAACCCTCCCTACCATATAAATGTGGGAATACCAGACTGTTTACCTTTTTAGTAATAAATAATAAATCAGACTAAAGTTAGGATAATATAATTGACATTGCTGGATTCCTTGTAAGACCAGGAATATTTTGAATATAAATGTCATATATTTTTGCACAAAAGATAACATATTTACTCAGAGTAAACATTATATCTAAAATTTGTATGTCTAATGCAAAATCTATGATGTTTATATTCAAAATGATCATCAAATTAAGAATTCCAGCAATGTAAATTATATTCTGGCCGGATAATTTGTATGAATTTAATGAGCTAAATAAAAAAATTATACTTCATCGGCGTAAAGGGGTACACCCACCGCGGAATGTGAGCATCCTGGGTTCTGGCAGGGCACCGCGTAAACGTGGAAACGCGGAATGTGGGACCGCGTAAAGTGAGGGTTGACTGTAACTGTTTTCTCTTTTTATTCTACATGATTGAAAAGTATATGCAATGCAGCAGGCTATTAACATTACAGTATTTGGATTTACGTAATTATGTACTGTACTATAGTCTGTTCTCCCAGTTTTGCAAAACTTTGATCATATCATAACTTCTCATTATTAATGTATATTTACATGTTATATATTGTTACCTAAGATAATAAATACTACTGAAATTCAGAAATCATCACATCCCAGGATCTTTGTATAGAAGAGCAGGAGGGACAATGCTAGTAATGCCATCAGACACACGATGGAACACAGTGACAGATTCTATTGAATCTTATTTAAAGAACTGGGAGACCCTTGTCAAAGTGTGCAAAATAGTGAAGACATTGATAAGAAATTGAAAGGAAAGTTAATGATAAGGCATTAAAAGAACTGCAGAAGACTATTTAGAGACTTACCCTATTGCTGTGGCATTGGACTGTGTCCAGAGAGAACATACCCTATTAAGTGGTGCTGTAGAAATCTGGGTAAAACTGAAAACTGATATTAAGGAGTATTTAACAGATAAGAAGGATATGGATAATTTGAAAAAAGAATCAGAGTAGCATTGACACCTGCCCGTTTTCTAGCTAATGTGATAGATCCAAGGTATCAGGGCAGACATCTGACTCTGAGCAGCGAGACATTGCAGAACAATATGTGTGCGAGTCTCTTCCACATTCCTTTCAACATTAATGTCCTTCCATGGTAGAAGTGCACCATTTAAAGAGGTCTATTTTGGTAAAGATGTTGTAAAATCTCTCTCACCCCTTGCTTGGTAGCAGTATTTTGCCAATGATATGACAGAAAATGTAATGGATGTTCCTAGGCAATTATTTACAGCTGTTGCATCATCAGCAGGGGTTAGAGAATTTTTTCCCATATGGATTTGTACACTCAAGGTAAATTGCCTAGGACAGGAAAAGGCATCTAAGCTTGTCACAGTACATAAGCATTTCAATGTTCAACTAAGCTAATTTAAATGTTTTGAACTATTTTGTTGTTTCTGTACAGAATGAGAATATTGTGTTGACTTGAAGTTATACCGATAATTCTTAATACACTATAATCCTACAAATGTAAGAAAATAAACTTGTTACCAGTATTATTTTTACAAAATGAGAATATTATTCTGTTGACTTGAAGAAGTTAAGTTATTAATTTTTGAAACACTGTAATCCTATAAGAGCATTTATGTTAAATTTTATTATTACATTTGGTTGTGCACTCAAATGTAAGATATGTTACCAGTTTTCTTTTATTTTACAAAAAGAATATTATTGTGTTAAATTTCATTGGTACATCTACTGCATAAATATCTTAATGCCAATTTTCTGTTTATTATCCTGAATAAGCTTTAGTTGAAAAATACTGTTTTTATGGTTTAAAAATACTATTTTGATGCAATTAGTAAAAATAAAAAAAATCGATTTAAATAAAAAAATCTGATTTAAATCAAATAAATCAATTGGTTTTTTAAATCTGATTTTTTTCAACCCTGTTAACTGTACTGTAACAGCACAGTAAATTATTACAGTACAATTACTGTAGCTACATAAGTTTGCTCACTACTTTAATTTGAACACCAATTTATAAGAATGAGAACATTATGTCCTGTATTTTAAACCATAAGGCACTCTAAGAAAGAGTAAATATATTGTACTACGTATCTATTGGTTTATCTCGGTAACAATATTCCTGTTAATAACTCCCAGATGAACCCAAACTTTACCATGAAGGAAATTTATAAATGATGCTAAAATATTTCCAGACATAAGAGTACTAGTCATCAACTTTCCTCTAAGAAAAATAATAAGTTCATCTTTTAGTGGACCGTATTTGCGGAAGACTCACCCTGATTTTGGAAATGTAATTCTAGGAAAAAACTTTTTATACTTACTGACACCAGTGAAACCGTTGTGATACAGTCCTTTTGGCCCAACTACACACACCTCTTTGAATATCACCACTTAGAACTGATTATCAGTTGTCATTTTCATCAATTTAAAATAATAAATCTGTATAAGGTGAAATCTTTAATACAGCACTCATTTTATACACCTGGTCCCCTCCGCGTCTAGCCCAGTGTTTACATTCTTTCTCTTGTTTTTGTCTGTATGACAGCAATGGAAAATATTTTCCAACAGTAGAAGGTAACATTTAAAGAAAAAATATCTTTATTTAAAATAAATAAATAAATAAATAAAAGTAAAAGTAAAAAAGCAACTCGGTGAAAATCAGTTGAATTCAAATTTTTGGTAAGTAAACAATAAAAACATAAAAAAACTAAATTTCTAAATATCATGTCCAGTAAAACAGTCAAAAGCATTTTATTCATCTTCAAATCCTGAGAAATCGTCACTGTTGGATTCATCACCGAGCTGTGATTCATCACGGGAGGAAATATCATCACTACTGTCAGTCTCGTACAACAAGTTGTCTTCGGTGCCAGCCATAGCATTACTCATACCACATTTTTTGAAAGACTTCACGATAACATTAGTTTTAATATCACACCATGACCTCAGCAGCCATTCACACACTTCAGGTATTGATGGACGTTTCATCCTTCCAGTCGGCGTCATATTCCCCTCCATCATCCATTTATTCCTTTGCTCCCTCATGTTATTCTTAAAGGGCTTATTAATGCCGACATCTAGTGGCTGTAACTGGGAAGTTGGGCCACCAGGAATTACTGCCAGCTGTGTGTTGAGCCCTTTGTAGCTTCTTTGGTGTTTTCAGTCCTGAGCACTAACTGATCCCATACTAGCAGTGAATTCTTTTCGTAGCAGACCACCAGGACGCTTGGACCACACTTTATCCAACCATACCTTGACACCTTCTCCATCCATCCATCCCTTGGGTTAAATGACATAATTCCATTTAGCGGTCTTTCCTTCCGTAATGTTTTTTTCGAAAATTAACAGGGTAGTTTGGTCCCGTCGGCACAGCTAAAACTACAGTGTAGTGAGTCTTTTTCGTCCAGTGGTTTTAACTAATCACTTTATTAGATGGCATGTCAAAGGCAGGCACTTCATCCATTCCCAATTTGACTGAGTGCGGGACAACTCTGTGTTCTAACATTAATAATAAATTTATGGAAATCTTATATTTTCTCATTCTGCAGGCATTTTCTGAGCTAACTCTGTTCTTGTTCACAAATAAGCCATTTGTTTCATGAAGCAAAAACACCAACAAGCAGTTCCTTTGAAGTCATCCACCCCTGTGAGTGCTGCAAACCTTCTTGCTTCCAAAATGATCATCTTTGTTGCCACCGCCAAACCCAAGTTTCTTTGGTCTAATATCCATGTTTTCTTGTTTTTCTAAGTCTGGCCATTTTGCTGGTACTGTATGAAGATTATTCTTCTGTTAATTTCTCTTTTTTAGTTCTTCCTCCTGCTTCCTCCACTGGCTAATCATCTTCTCAGTAGGTGGTGGTCCGAAGTTTCTCTCTGTTGCCCTGTTTCCATGTTCTTTGGCATATCGCACTACTTCAAGTTTAAATGCGATATTATATTTATGTCTCCTTGATACACCTGCCATAGATGAGGGAGATAATTTGCAGGAATGAAAACGGCTTGTGACACCAGTGAAGGCCTGGTAGTGAATGAACAAAGTTCTGGACATTCAAGTATGAAGAAACAAACATTCCTGCATTTTGAGACCAGCAGACAACCTTTAGCAATTCCTCAATAGATGGAGCTGCTTCACCACTGCCATTAGTAAACAAACCACACAGCAGCAAGGGTTGTGTAGCTGTAGCCGTTTATTTTTTTATTTTTTACATACTGAGTAAGTAAATAATCGTATTTTTTACATACTGAGTAAGTAAATAATCGTATTTTTTGCAGTATATAAACAATATTAGTTAAATCAATTGTTTTATAGTACTGTAAAGAGAATACTTGTAATTGTTAAGTACTGTAATGAGGTAACAGTCCTTGTAAGGGGCTGATTTCAGTTGACCCCAAGACAACCTCTGCTACAACCCATCAACTAGCGTCGGGGAAGACGCATGGTAATTTTCACGGTATATTTTTGTAATAAAAAGTGAGTCTTCTATGACGCAAAATACGGTAATTTGTTTGTGTACAGTACTGTACTGAACTGTACCGCACATGTTCCCCCTGACAACAGTTCCTCTGGTCTTTAAAATCAGTCAACTGTACAGTAAAAAACTTGAAGATGATGACACAGCCTCTGAGGAGCCACCTATAAAGGCATGACAAACAGCGGTACTGTATTGTCCTGAGACTTACAAAAGCAAGAGAGCCATGAGAGTAAGAGTACTATACAGTATATGACAACGTACCCTGGGTGTGAGTACCAGAGCAATATGATGGCTAATGCTCAAGCTACTACACAATCTTGGACTAGATTTACTCAAGGTCCATAAAGGCAAGGCAGTGGAGGAAGTGATATAAATTTAGAGATATTCCTCACTCACATCCCTTATCAAGGCACAACCGGCATTTTTTTCACTGTCAGCATCACTCCCAAGGTGCCTTTGTAATGAAAATACTGTATACAAGAAAGAAAAAGTTTCATATTGAGTAGTGGAGAATATATGACAATTGATGCAGCATTAAACAAAAAACATTCAATCCACGTATGGGATTATTGCCAAAGTATGATTGTCAAGTTCACAACATTATTTATGGTTACAGAGGAAGTGCTCTATCACCACATTTCCTGTAATATTTGTAAAACATGTGTTCACTCACACCCACAAGGATACAACACACAAACATAAAATATTGTAACATGAAATAAAAACACAATGTTGCTTTTTTATATCTTCACGAACTAGAAAGTGACTGTGGGTCACCTGGGTGTGACTGCCCATGAGGGAAGGCAGAGACACGACACACTTTACTAAGCCTTCAGTATTCAAGGAGGAGCGATGGCTGGTACTGAACTGCACACAACAGCACACATTTTTTTCGCTTTTTACAGCTGGGTGGACTGAGAGGACCCCACGTTCAAACCAGCGGCCCTCAGGAGAGGAGGCCAGCACTGTATCCAATTAACCACTACACCCCTTCAAGAATTAAAAAAGAAAAATATCCAACCAAAACTTCCCCTCACTCCATCGTTGTCAAAATACTGTAGTGGAAGATTACTACTGCACTGTACACAAACATTATGGGCACTTAACATTTGCAGCAAAGATTCTTACCCACTCTGATAGTTCAGTGTGCAATGACCTAATGTACAACAATATACGTATGGGGTAACACACAGTACAGTATATAGTGTGGACGAGGAAACACCCTACAGTATTGTGGACAAGGAAACACTCATACAGTATTGTGGACAAGGAAACACTCATACAGTATTGTGAACAAGGAAACACTCATAGTATTGTGAACGAGGAAACACTCATACATTGTGAACAAGGAAACACTCATAGTATTGTGGACAAGGAAACACTCATACAGTATTGTGGACAAGGAAACACTCATACAGTATTGGGACAAGGAAACACTCATACAGTATGTGAACAAGGAAACACTCCAGTATTGTGGAACAAGGAAACACTCATACAGTATTGTGAACAAGAAACACTCATACAGTATTGTGAACAAGGAAACACTTTACAGTATTGGAACAAGGAAACACTCAAACAGTATTGTGAACAAGGAAACACTCATACAGTATTGTGGACAAGGAAACACTCATACAGTATTGTGGACAAGGAAACACCTATAGTATTGGGACAAGGAAACACTACAGTATTGGAACAAGGAAACACTCATACAGTATTGTGGACAAGGAAACACTCATACAGTATTGGGACAAGGAAACACTCATAGTATTGTGGACAAGGAAACACTCATACAGTATTGTGACAAGGAAACACTATACAGTATTGTGGACAAGAAACACTCATACAGTATTGTGGACAAGGAAACACTACAGTATTGTGGACAAGGAAACACTCATACAGTATTGTGGACAAGGAAACACTATACAGTATTGGGACAAGGAAACACTCATACAGTATTGTGAACAAGGAAACACTCATACAGTATTGGAACAAGGAAACACTCTACAGTATTGTGAAAAGAAAACTATAAGGAAAGGAAACACTCATACAGTATTGTGAACAAGGAAACACTCTACAGTATTGTGAACAAGGAAACACTCATATATTGTGGACAAGGAAACACTCTATAGTATTGTGAACAAGGAAACACTCATACAGTATTGTGAACAAACACTATACAGTATTGTGAACAAGGAAACACTCATACAGTATTGTGAACAAGGAACACTCATACAGTATTGGGACAAGGAAACACCATAGTATTGTGGACAAGGAAACACTCATACATTGTGAACAAGGAAACACTATAGTATTGTGAACAAGGAAACACTCATAGTATTGTACAGAAAACTCTAGGATGAACAAAACACTCATAGTATTGAACAAGGAAACACTCATACAGTATTAGAACAAGGAAACACTCATACAGTATTGTGAACAAGGAAACACTCATACAGTATTGTGGACAAGGAAACACTCATACAGTATTGTGGACAAGGAAACACTCATACAGTATTGTGGACAAGGAAACACTCAAACAGTATTGTGAACAAGGAAACACTCATACAGTATTGGACAAGGAAACACTCATACAGTATTGTGGACAAGGAAACACCTACAGTATTGTGGACAAGGAAACACTCATACAGTATTGTGGACAGGAAACACTCAAACAGTATTGTGGACAAGGAAACACTCAAACAGTATTGTGGACAAGGCCAAACAGTATTGTGAACAAGGAAACACTCATACAGTGAACAAGAAACACTCATACAGTATTGTGGACAAGGAAACACTCAAACAGTATTGTGAACAAGGAAACACTCATACAGTATTGTGAACAAGAAACACTCATACAGTATTGTGGACAAGGAAACACTCATACAGTATTGTGGACAAGGAAACACTCATACAGTATTGTGGACAAGGAAACACTCATACAGTATTGTGGACAAGGAAACACTCATACAGTATTGTGAACAAGAAACACTCATACAGTATTGTGAACAAGGAAACACTCATACAGTATTGTGAACAAAACACTCATAATATTGTGAACAAGGAAACACTCATACAGTATTGTGAACAAGGAAACACTCATACAGTATTGTGGACAAGAAACACATACAATTGTGGACAGGAAACACTCATACAGTATTGTGAACAAAACACTCATACAGTATTGTGGACAAGGAAACACTCATCAGTATTGTGAACAAGGAAACACTCATACAGTATTGTGAACAAGGAAACACTCATAGTATTGTGGACAGGAAACACTCATACAGTATTGTGGACAAGGAAACACTCATACAGTATTGTGAACAAAACACTCATACAATTGTGGACAGGAAACACTCATACAGTATTGTGAACAAGAAACACTCATACAGTATTGTGAACAAGGAAACACTCATTAGTATTGTGGACAAGGAAACACTCATACAGTATTGTGAACAAGGAAACACTCATACAGTATTGTGAACAAAAACACTCATACAGTATTGTGAACAAGGAAACACTCATAGTATTGTGAACAGGAAACACTCATCAATTGTGGGAAACACTCATACAGTGTGGACAGGAAACACTCATACAGTATTGTGGACAAGGAAACACTCATACATTGTGAACAAAACACTCAAAAAACACTCATACAGTATTGTGGACAAGGAAACACTCATACAGTATTGTGAACAAGGAAACACTCATACAGTATTGTGGACAAGGAAACACTCATACAGTATTGTGAACAAAACACTCATACAGTATTGTGGACAAAAACACTCATACAGTATTGTGAACAAGAAACACTCATACAGTATTGTGAACAAGGAAACACTCATACAGTATTGTGAACAAGGAAACACTCATACAGTATTGTGAACAAGGCACTCATACAGTATTGTGGACAAAACACTCATACAGTATTGTGAACAAGGAAACACTCATACAGTATGTGGACAAGAAACACTCATACAGTATTGTGAACAAGGAAACACTCATACAGTATTGTGGACAAGGAAACACTCATACAGTATTGTGGACAAGGAAACACTCATACAGTATTGTGGACAAGGAAACACTCATACAGTATTGTGAACAAGGAAACACTCATACAGTATTGTGAACAAGAAACACTCATACAGTATTGTGGACAAGGAAACACTCATACAGTATTGTGAACAAGAAACACTCATAGTATTGTGGACAAGAAACACTCATATATTGTGGAAACACTCATACAGTATTGTGGACAAGGAAACACTCATACAGTATTGTGAACAAGGAAACACTCATACAGTATTGGAACAAGAAACACTCATTACAGTATTGTGGACAGAAACACTCATAGTATTGTGGACAAGGAAACACTCATACAGTATTGTGGACAAGGAAACACTCATACAGTATTGTGAACAAAAACACTCATACAGTATTGTGGACAGGAAACACTCATAGTATTGTGGACAAAACACTCATAATGTGACAAGGAAACACTCATACA
>NW_024737719.1:0-13730 GCF_018991925.1 Homarus americanus
CAAAGTCCCCAAATCAGGTATAACAAAGTCCCATGATCGAGTGTATCAAAGTCCCCTGGTCGAGGAAAACAAAGCCCCCTCATCGAGTAAAACAAGTCCCCTGATTGAGTATAACAAAGTCCCCTGGTTGACCATAACAAAGGCGCCTGGTAGAGTATAAGAAAGTCCCTTAATCGAATATAACAAAGCCCCCTGATCGAGTATAACAAAAGCCACTGATCGAGCATAACAAAGCACCCCGGTCGAGTATAACAAAGCCCCCTAATCGAGTATAAGAAAGTCCCCTGATCGCGTATATCAAACCCCCCTGGTCGAGCTTGAAAATGGCCCTGATCGAGTATAACAAGGTCTCATTTTCGAGTATAACAAATTCTCCAGGTTCGGGTATAACAAAAGCCCCTGATATCGTATAACAAAGGCCTCTAATCGAGTATAACAAAGTCCCCTGATGGAGCATAACAAAGGTCCCTCGTCGAGTATATCAAAGCCCACTGATCGTGTATATCAAAGTCCCATGATCGAGTATAACAAAGTCCCCTGGTCGAGAAGAACAAAATCCCCTGGTCGAGTATAACAAATTCATCTTTTCGAGTATAACAAAGTCCCCTGGATGAGTATAACAATGACCCATGATTGAGTATAACAAATTCCCCTGATCGATTATAACAAAGGCCCTTGATCGATTATTACAAATTCCCCTGATCGAGTATAACAAAGTCCCCTGGTCGAGTATAAGAAAGTCCCCTGGTCGAGTATAACAAAGTCCACTTGTCGAGTATAACCAAGGCCCCTGATCGAGAATAACAAAGTCCTCTGATCGAATATAACAAAGTTCCCTGGTCGAGTATAACAAAGGCTCCCGGTTGAGTATAACAAAGCCTCCTGACTGAGTATAACAAAGACCCCTCATCGAGTATAACACATCCCCTGATCGAGTATAACATATCCCCTCATCGTGTATAACAAAGTTCCCTGGTCGAGTATAGTAATGTCCCCTCATCGAGTATAACAAAGGACCCTCATCGAGTATAACAAAGTCCCCTTATCGAGCATAACAAAGGCGTTGGTCGAGTATAACAAAGTCCCCTGATCGAGTATAACAAAGTCCCCTGATCGAGTATAACAAAATCCCCTGGTCGAGTATAACAAAGTCCCCTGGTTGAGTATAACAAAGCATCCTGATCGAGTATAGCAAAGTCCCCTGATCGAGTATAACACATTCCCTGATCGAGTAAAACATATCCCCTGATCGTGTATAACAAAGTTACCTGGTCGAGTATAGTAATGTCCCCTGATCGAGTATAATAAAGCCCCCTGATCGAGTATAACAAAGTCCCCTGCTCAAGTATAACAAAGTCCCTAATCGAGTATAACAAAGTCCGCTGATCGAGTATAACAAAGGCCCTTGATCGAGTATAATAAATGCCCCTAATCGAGTATAACAAAGTCCCCTGATCGAATAGAAAACAGTTGCCTCATCGAGTAAAACAAAGTCCCCTGGTCGAGTATAACAGAGTCCCTTGATCGAGTATAACAAAGCCCCCTGATCGAGTAAAACAAAGTCCCCCGATCGAGTATAACAAAGTCCTCTGATCGAGTAAAACAAAGTTCCCTGGTCGTGAATAACAAAGTCCCCTGGTCGAGTATAACAAATTCCCCTGATCGAGTATATCAAAGTCCCCTGGTCGAGTATAACAAATTCCCCTGATCGAGTATAACAAAGTCCCCTGGTAGAGTATAACAAAGGCCCATGATCGAGTATAACAAAGGCCCCTGATCGAGTATAACAAAGTCCCCTGATCGAGTATAACAAAGTCCCCTTATCGAGTATAACAAAGTCCACTGGTCGAGAACAACAAAGCACCATGGTCGAGTATAACAAAGCCCCCTCATCGAGTATAACAATGTCCCCTGATCGAGTATAACAAGGTCTCATGATCGAGTATAACAAATTCCCCTGGTTCGAGTATAACAAAAGCCCCTGATATAGTATAACAAAGGCCCCTGATCGAGGATAACAAAGTCCCCTGATCGAGCATAACAAAGACCCCTGGTTGAGTATAACAAAACCACCTAATCGAGTATAACAAAGTCCCCTGGTTTAGTATAACAAAGCCCCCTCATCGTGTATAACAAAGTCCCCTGATCGAGTATAACAAATTCCCCTGATCGAGTATAACAAAGGACCCCGGTTGAGTATAACAAAGCCTCCTGACTGAGTATAACAAAGTCCCCTCATCGAGTATAACACATCCCCTAATCGAGTATAACATATCCCCTGATCGTGTATAAAAAAGTTCCCTTGTCGAGTATAGTAATCTCCCCTGATCGAGTATAACAAAGTCCCTTGGTCGAGTATAACAAATTCACGTGATCAAGTATAACAAAGTCCCCTGGTCGAGTATAACAAATTCCCTTGATCAAGTATAACAAAGTCCCCTGATCGATTATGACAAAGGCCCTTGATCGAGTATAACAGAGGCCCCTGATCGAGTATAACAAAGTCCCCTTATCGAGCATAACACAGTCCCCTGGTCGAGTATAACAAATTCCCCTGATCAAGTATAACAAATTCCCCTGGTCGAGTATAACAAAGTCCCCTGGTCGAGTATAACAAAGTCCCCTGGTCGAGTATAACCAAGGCCCCTGATCGAGAATAACAAATTCCCCTGATCGCATATAACAAAGTCCCCTTATCGAGCATAACAAAGGCCCCTGGTCGAGAATAACAAAGCCCCCCTGACCGAATAATACAAAGTCCCCTGATCAAGTATAACAAAGTCCCCTGATCGAAAATAACAAAGTCCCCTGGTCAAGTATAACAAAGGCCCCTAATGTAGAATAACGAAGACCCTGATGGAGCATAACAAAGTCCCCTGATCGAGGAAAACAAAGCCCCCCCTAATCGAGTATAACAAAGTCCCCTGATCGAGTATAACAAAGTCCCCTGATCGAGCATAACAAAGACCCCTGGTCGAGTATAACAAAGTCACCTGATCGAGTATAACAAAGTCCCCTGGTTGAGTATAACAAAGCCCCCTGATCGAGTATAACAAAATCCTCTGATCGAGTATACCAAATTCCCCTGATCGAGTATAACAAAGGCCCCGGGTTGAGTATAACAAAGCCTCCTGACTGAGTATAACAAAGTCCCCTGATCGAGTATAACACATCCCCTGATCGTGTATAACAAAGTTACCTGGTGGAGCAAAATAAAGCCCCCCTGACCGAATAATACAAATTCCCCTGATCAAGTATAACCAAGTCCCCTGATCAAGAAAAACAAAGTCCCCTGATCGAAAATAGCAAAGTCCCCTGGTCGAGTATAACAAAGGCCCCTAATGTAGAATAACAAAGACCCTGATGGAGAATAACAAAGTCCCCTGATCGAGGAAAACAAAGCCCCCCTAATCGAGTATAACAAAGTCCCCTGATCGAGTATAACAAAGTCCCCTGATCGAGCATAACAAAGACCCCTGGTCGAGTATAACAAAGGCCCCTGATCGCGTATAACAAAGTCCCCTGATCGAGTATAACAAAGTCCCCTTATCGAGTATAACAAAGTCCTCTGATCGAGTATAACAAAGGCCCCCGGTTGAGTATAACAAAGCATCCTGATCGAGTATAGCAAAGTCCCCTGATCGAGTATAACACATTCCCTGATCGAATAAAACATATCCCCTGATCATGTATAACAAAGTTACCTGGTCGAGTATAGTAATGTCCCCTGATCGATTATAATAAAGCCCCCTGATCGAGTATAACAAAGTCCCCTGCTCAAGTATAACAAAGTCCCCTAATCGAGTATAACAAAGTCCTCTGATCGAGTATAACAAAGGCCCTTGATCGAGTATAATAAATGCCCCTAATCGAGTATAACAAAGTCCCCTGATCGAATAGAAAACAGTTGCCTCATCGAGTAAAACAAAGTCCCCTGGTCGAGTATAACAGAGTCCCTTGATCGAGTATAACAAAGCCCCCTGATCGAGTATATCAAAGGCCCCTGATCGAGTATAACAAAGTCGCGTGATCGAGCACAACAAAGACCCCAGGTCGAGTATAACAAAACCACCTGATCGAGTATAAAAAAGTCCCCTGATTGAGAATAACAAAGCCCCCTAATCGAGTATAACAAAGTCCCCTGATCCAGTATAACAAATTCCCCTGATCGAGTATAACAAAGTCCTGTTATCAAGTATGACAAAGTCCAATAGTCGAGTATAACAAATTCCCCTCATCAAGTATAACAAAGTCCCCTGGTCGCGTATAATAACAAGCTCCTGGTCTAAAGAATAACAAAGTCCCTTATCGGCATAACAAAAGGCCCCCTGATCGAGTATAACATATCCCCTGATCGTGTATAACAAAGTCCCCTGATCGAAAATAACAAAGTCCCCTGATCGAGTATAACAAAGCCCCCCCTGATCGAATATTACAAAGTCCTCTTTCAAGTATAACAAAATCCCCTGATCGAGTATAACAAAGAGCCCTGGTCGAGTATAACAAAGGCCCCTGATGGAGGATAACAATGTCCCTGATGAAGTATAACAAAGTCCCCTGATCGAAGAAAACAAAGCCCCATGATCGAGTATACCAAAGTCCCCTGATCGAGTATAACAAAGTCCCTTGATCGAGTATAACAAAGGCCCCTGATCGAGTAAAACAAAGGTCCCCGGTTGAGTGTAACAAAGCCTCCTGATCGAGTATAACAAAGTCCCCTGATCGAGTATAACACATCCCCTGATAGAGTATAACATATCTCCTGATCGTGTATAACAAAGTTCCCTGGTCGAGTATAGTAATATCCCCTAATCGAGTATAACAAAGCCCTCTCATCGAGTATAACAAAGTCCCCTGTTTGAGTATAAAAAAGTCCCCTGATCGACTATACCAAAGTCCTCTGACCGAGTATAACAAAGTCCCCTGATCGAGTATATCAAACCCCCCTGGTCGAGTATAATAAAGGCCCTAATCGAGTATACCAAATTCTCATGATCGAGTATACCAAATTCCCCTGGTTCGATTATAACAAGAGCCCCTGATATAGTATAACAAATCCCCCTAATCGAGTGTAGCAAAGTCCCCTGATCCATTATAACAGAGGCCCCTAATCGAGTCTAACAAAGTCCCCTGATCGAGTATAGCAAAGGCCCTTGATCGAGTATAACAAATGCCCCTCATCGAGTATAACTAATTCACCTAATCGAATATAACAAAGCCCCCTGATCGAGTATAACAAAGGCCACTGGTCGACCATAACAAAGGACCCTGGTCGAGTATAACAAAGTCCCCTCATCGAGTATAACAAAGCCCAATCATCAGAGTATAACAAAGTCCCTCGCTTCAGAGTAAAACAAAGTCCCCGATCAAGATATATCAAGCCCCTGATCGGTATAACAAGTCCCTGGTCAGTATAACAAAGTCCCTGATCGAGTATAAACAAAGCCCCCTGATCGAATATTACAGGAATACTCTTTCCAAGTATAACAAGTCCCTGATCGAGCACAACAAAGAGCCTGGTCAGCGAGTATAACAAAAAGGCCCCTGATGGAGGATCTTTAATGTCCCTGATCAAGTATAACAAAGTCCACTGATCGAGAAAACAAAGCCCCCATGATCGAGTATGCTGCAAAGTCCCTGATCCAGGTATAACAAAGTCCTTGATCGAGTATAACAGGCCCCTGATCCGAGAATACGAAACAAAATTTTGGTTGAGTGTAACAAACCTCCTGATCGAGTATAACAAAGTCCTGATCCAGATAACACATCTGATGAAATTATAACATATCTCCTGATCGTGTATAACAAAGTTCCCTGGTCGAGTATAGTAATATCCCCTGATCGAGTATAATAAAGCCCCCTGATCGAGTATAACAAAGTCCCCTGTTTGAGTATAACAAAGTCCACTGATCGAGTATACCAAAGTCCTCTGATCGAGTATAACAAAGTCCACTGATCGGGTATAACAAAGGCCCTTGATCGAGTATAATAAAGGCCCCTAATCGAGTTTAACAAAGTCCCTTGATCGAGTATAACAAAGCCCCCTGATCTAGTAAAACAAAGTCCTCTGATCGAATATAACAAAGTCCAATGGCCGTGTATAACAAAGTCCCCTGGATGAGTATAACAAATTCCCCTGATCGAGTATAACAAAGTCCCCTGGTCGAGTATAAAAATTCCTCTTATCGAGTATAACAAAGTCCCCTGGATGAGTATAACAATGGCCCATGATTGAGTATAACAACGTCCCCTGATCGATTATGACAAAGGCCCTTGATCCATTATTACAAATTCCCCTGATCGAGTATAACAAAGTCCCCTGGTCGAGTATAACAAAGTCCCCTGGTCGAGTATAACAAAGTCCACTGGTCGAGTATAACCAAGGCCCCTGATCGAGAATAACAAAGTCCTCTGATCGAATATTACAAATTTCCCTGGTCGAGTATAACAAAGGCTCCCGGTTGAGTATAACAAAGCCTCCTGACTGAGTATAACAAAGACCCCTGATCGAGTATAACACATCCCCTGATCGAGTAAAACATATCCCCTGATCGTGTATAACAAAGTTCCCTGGTCGAGTATAGTAATGTCCCCTCATCGACTATAACAAAGGACCCTCATCGAATATAACAAAGTCCCCTTATCGAGCATAACAAAGGCGTTGGTCGAGTATAACAAAGTACCCTGATCGAGTATAACAAAGTCCCCTTATCGAGTATAACAAAATCCCCTGGTCGAATATAACAAAGGCCTCCGGTTGAGTATAACAAAGCATCCTGATCGAGTATAGCAAAGTCTCCTGATCGAGTATAACACATTCCCTGATCGAGTAAAACATATCCCCTGATCGTGTATAACAAAGTTACCTGGTCGAGTATAGGAATGTCCCCTGATCGAGTATAATAAAGCCCCCTGATCGAGTATAACAAAGTCCCCTGCTCAAGTATAACAAAGTCCCTAATCGAGTATAACAAAGTCCGCTGATCGAGTATAAGAAAGGCCCTTGATCGAGTATAATAAATGCCCCTAATCGAGTATAACAAAGTCCCCTGATCGAATAGAAAACAGTTGCCTCATCGAGTAAAACAAAGTCTCCTGGTCGAGTATAACAGAGTCCCTTGATCGAGTATAACAAAGCCCTCTGATCGAGTAAAACAAAGTCCCCCGATCGAGTATAACAAAGTCCTCTGATCGAGTAAAACAAAGTTCCCTGGTCGTGAATAACAAAGTCCCCTGGTCGAGTATAACAAATTCCTCTGATCGAGTATATCAAAGTCCCCTGGTCGAGTATAACAAATTCCCCTCATCGAGTATAACAATGTCCCCTGATCGAGTATAACAAGGTCTCATGATCGAGAATAACAAATTCCCCTGGTTCGAGTATAACAAAAGCCCCTGATATAGCATAACAAAGACCCCTGGTTGAGTATAACAAAACCACCTAATCGAGTATAACAAAGTCCCCTGGTTTAGTATAACAAAGCCCCCTCATCGTGTATAACAAAGTCCCCTGATCGAGTATAACAAATTCCCCTGATCGAGTATAACAAAGGACCCCGGTTGAGTATAACAAAGCCTCCTGACTGAGTATAACAAAGTCCCCTGATCGAGTATAACACATCCCCTAATCGAGTATAACATATCCCCTGATCGTGTATAAAAAAGTTCCCTTGTCGAGTATAGTAATGTCCCCTGATCGAGTATAACAAAGTCCCGTGGTCGAGTATAACAAATTCACCTGATCAAGTATAACAAAGTCCCCTGGTCGAGTATAACAAATACCCTTGATCAAGTATAACAAAGTCCCCTGATCGATTATGACAAAGGCCCTTGATCGAGTATAACAAAGGCCCCTGATCGAGTATAACAAAGTCCCCTTATCGAGCATAACAAAGTCCCCTGGTCGAGTATAACAAATTCCCCTGATCAAGTATAACAAAGTCCCCGGGTCGAGTATAACAAAGTCCCCTGGTCGAGTATAACAAAGTCCCCTGGTCGAGTATAACCAAGGCCCCTGATCGAGAATAACAAAGTCCTCTGATCGCATATAAGTAACAAAGTCCCTTGACGAGCATAACAAAGGCCCTGGTCGAGCATAACAAAGCCCCCTGACCTAATAATGGCGAAGTCCCCTGATCAAGTATAACAAAGTCCCTGATCGAAAATAACAGTCCCCTGGTCGAGTATACGCCCCTTAATGTAGAATAACGAAGACCCCATGGAGCATAACAAAGTCCCCTGATCGAGGAAAACAAAAGCCTCCCCACCGAGTATAACAAAGTCCCTGATCGAGTATAACAGTCCCCTGATCGAGCATAACAAAGGCGTTGGTCGAGTATAACAGCAATTCTGATCGAGTGAAACAAAGTCCCCTTACCGAGTATAACAAAGTCCCCTGGTCGAGTATAACAAAGGCCCCCGGTTGAATATAACAAACCATCCTAATCGAGTATAGCAAAGTCCCTTGATCGAGTATAACACATTCCCTGATCGAGTACAACATATCCCCTGATCGTGTATAACAAAGTTACCTGGTCGAGTATAGTAATGTCCCCTGATCGAGTATAATAAAGCCCCCTGATCGAGTATAACAAAGTCCCCTGCTCAAGTATAACAAAGTCCCCAAATCGAGTATAACAAAGTCCTCTGATCGAGTATAACAAAAGCCCTTCATCGAGTATAATAAATGCCCCTAATCGAGTATAACAAAGTCCCCTGATCGAATAGAAAACAGCTGCCTCATCGAGTAAAACAAAGTCCCCTGATCGAGTATAACAAATTCCCCTGATGGAGTATAACAAAGTCCCCTGGTCGAGTATAACCAAGTCCCCTTATCGAGCATAACAAAATACCCTTATCGAGTATAACAAAGTCCCCTGGTCGAGCACAACAAAGCCCCCTGGTCGAGTATAACAAAGCCCCCTGATCGAGTATAACAAAGTCCCCTGATCGAGTATATCAAAACCCCCTGGCCGAGCATAATAAAGGCCCTGATCGAGTATAACAAGGTCTCATGATCGAGTATAACAAATTCCTCTGGTTCGAGTATAACAAAGGCCACTGGTCGAGCATAACAAAGCACCCTGGTCGAGCATAACAAAGACCCCTAATCGAGTATAACAAAGTCCTGGTTTATATAACAAAAGCCCCTCATCGTGTATGCTAACAAAGTCCCCTGATCGAGTATAACAAATTCCCCTGATCGAGTATAACAAAGGACCCCGGTTGAGTATAACAAAGCCTCCTGATTGAGTATAACAAAGTCCCCTGATCGAGTATAACACATCCCCTGATCGAGTATAACATATCCCCTGATCGTGTATAAATAAGTTCCCTTGTCGAGTATAGTAATGTCCCCTGATCGAGTATAACAAAGTCCCTTGGTCGAGTATAACAAATTCCCCTGATCAAGTATAACAAAGTCCCCTGGTCGAGTATAACAAATTCCCCTGATCAAGTATAATAAAGTCCCCTGATCGATTATGACAAAGGCCCTTGATCGAGTATAACAAAGGCCCCTGATCGAGTATAACAAAGCCTCTTTATCGAGCATGCTAACAGTCCTCGGTCGAGTATAACAAATTCCCTGATCATACAACAAAGTCCCTGGTCGAGAGGCAACAAAGTCCCCTGGTCGAGTATAACAAAGTCCCCTGGTCGAGTATAACCAAGGCCCCTGATCGAGAATAACAAATTCCCCTGATCGCATATAACAAAGTCCCCTTATCGAGCATAACAAAGGCCCCTGGTCGAGAATAACAAAGCCCCCCTGACCGAATAATACAAAGTCCCCTGATCAAGTATAACAAAGTCCCCTGATCGAAAATAACAAAGTCCCCTGGTCAAGTATAACAAAGGCCCCTAATGTAGAATAACGAAGACCCTGATGGAGCATAACAAAGTCCCCTGATCGAGGAAAACAAAGCCCCCCCTAATCGAGTATAACAAAGTCCCCTGATCGAGTATAACAAAGTCCCCTGATCGAGCATAACAAAGACCCCTGGTCGAGTATAACAAAGTCACCTGATCGAGTATAACAAAGTCCCCTGGTTGAGTATAACAAAGCCCCCTGATCGAGTATAACAAAATCCTCTGATCGAGTATACCAAATTCCCCTGATCGAGTATAACAAAGGCCCCGGGTTGAGTATAACAAAGCCTCCTGACTGAGTATAACAAAGTCCCCTGATCGAGTATAACACATCCCCTGATCGTGTATAACAAAGTTACCTGGTGGAGCATAAGAAAGCCCCATTGACCGAATAATACAAATTCCCCTGATCAAGTATAACAAAGTCCCCTGGTCGAGTATAACAAAGTCCCCTGGTCGAGTATAACCAAGGCCCCTGATCGAGAATAACAAAGTCCTCTGATCGCATATAACATTTCCCCTTATCGAGCATAACAAAGGCCCCTGGTCGAGCATAACAAAGCCCCCCTGACCGAATAATACAAAGTCCCCTTATCAAGTATAACAAAGTCCCCTGATCGAAAATAACAAAGTCCCCTGGTCGAGTATACCAAAGGCCCCTAATGTAGAATAACAAAGACCCTGATGGAGTAAAACAAAGTCCCCTGATCGAGGAAAACAAAGCCCCCCTAATCGAGTATAACAAAGTCCCCTGATCGAGTATAACAAAGTCCCCTGATCGAGCATAACAAAGACCCCTGGTCGAGTATAACAAAGGCCCCTGATCGAGTATAACAAAGTCCCCTGATCGAGTATAACAAAGTCCACTTATCGAGTATAACAAAGTCCTCTGATCGAGTATAACAAAGGCCCCCAGTTGAGTATAACAAAGCATCCTTATCGAGTATAGCAAAGTCCCCTGATCGAGTATAACACATTCCCTGATCGAGTAAAACATATCCCCTGATCGTGTATAACAAAGTTACCTGGTCGAGTATAGTAATGTCCCCTGATCGAGTATAATAAAGCCCCCTGATCGAGTATAACAAAGTCCCCTGCTCAAGTATAACAAAGTCCCCTAATCGAGTATAACAAAGTCCTCTGATCGAGTATAACAAAGGCCCTTGATCGAGTATAATAAATGCCCCTAATCGAGTATAACAAAGTCCCCTGATCGAATAGAAAACAGTTGCCTCATCGAGTAAAACAAAGTCCCCTGGTCGAGTATAACAGAGTCCCTTGATCGAGTATAACAAAGCCCCCTGATCGAGTATATCAAAGGCCCCTGATCGAGTATATCAAACGCCCCTGATCGAGTATAACAAAGTCGCCTGATCGAGCACAACAAAGGCCCCAGGTCGAGTATAACAAAACCACCTGATCGAGTATAACAAATTCCCCTGATTGAGTATAACAAAGCCCCCTAATCGAGTATAACAAAGTCCCCTGATCCAGTATAACAAATTCCCCTGATCGAGTATAACAAAGTCCTGTTATCAAGTATGACAAAGTCCAATAGTCGAGTATAACAAATATCCCTCATCGAGTATAACAAAGTCCCCTGGTCGAGTATAACACATTCCCCTGGTCGAGTTTAACCAAGGCCCCTGATCGAGAATAACAAAGTCCCCTGATCGAATATAACAAAGTCCTACGATCGGGTATAACAAAGTTCCCTGGTCGTGTATAACATAGCCCCCGGTTGAGTATAACAAAGCCTCCTAATCGAGTATAATAAAGTCCTGTGATCGAGTATATCACATCCCCTGATCCAGTATAACATATCCCCTGATCGTGTATAACAAAGTTCCCTGGTCGAGTATACTAATATCCCCTGATCGAGTATAACAAATGCCCCTGATCGAGTATAACTAGCTCCCCTGGTCGAGTAAAACAAAGTCCCCTGGTCGAGAATATCCAAGGCCCCTGATCGAGAATAACAAAGTCCCCTTATCGAGCATAACAAAGGCCCCTGGTAGAGTATAACAAAGCCACCTGATCGAGTATAACAAAGTTCCCCTGGTTGAGTATAACAAAGCCCCCTTGATCGAGTATTACAAAGTCCCCTGATCGTGTATAACAAAATCCCCTAATCGAGTATAACAAAGGCCCCCGGTTGAGTATAAGAAAGCCACTTAATCGAGAATAACAACGTCCCCTGATCGAGTATAACACATCCCCTGATCGAGTATAACATATCCCTTGATCGTGTATAACAAAGTTTCCTGGTCGAGTATAGTAATGTCCCCTGATCGAGTATAACAAAGGCCCCGGATCGAGTATAGCAAAGTCCCCTTATCGAGCATAACAAAGGACCCTGGTTGAGTATAACAAACCCCCCTCATCGAATATTTCAAAATCCCCTGATCAAGTATAACAAAGTCCCCTGATCGAGTATAACAAAGACCCCTATTCGAGTATAACAAATGCCCCTAATGGAGTATAACAAAGACCCTCATGGAGTAAAACAAAGCCCCCTGATCGAGTATAACAAAGTCCCCTTATCGAGTATAACAAAGTCCCCTGATCGAGTATATCAAACCCCCCTGGTCGAGTATAATAAAGGGCCTGATCGAGTATACCAAATTCTCATGATCGAGTATACCAAATTCCCCTGGTTCGATTATAACAAATGCCCCTGATATAGTATAACAAATCCCCCTAATCGAGTGTAGCAAAGTCCCCGGATCCATTATAACAAAGGACCCTAATCGAGTCTAACAAAGTCCCCTGGTCGAGTATAGCAAAGGCCCTTGATCGAGTATAACAAATGCCCCTCATCGAGTATAACAAAGTCACCTAATCGAATATAACAAAGCCCCGTGATCGAGTATAAAAAAGGCCACTGGTCGACCATAACAAAGGACCCTGGTCGAGTATAACAAAGTCCCCTGATCGAGTAAAACAAAGCCCAATCATCGAGTATAACAAAGTCCCCTCATCGAGTAAAACAAAGTCCCCTGATCGAAAATATCAAAGCCCCCTGATCGAGCATAACAAAGTCCCCTGGTCGAGTATAACAAAGTCCCCTGATCGAGTATAACAAAGCCCCCCTGATCGAATATTACAAAGTCCTCTTTCAAGTATAACAAAGTCCCCTGATCGAGAATAACAAAGAGCCCTGGTCGAGTATAACAAAGGCCCCTGATGGAGGATAACAATGTCCCTGATGGAGTATAACAAAGTCCCCTTATCGAGGAAAACAAAGCCCCATGATCGAGTATACCAAAGTCCCCTGATAGAGTATAACAAAGTCCCTTGATCGAGTATAACAAAGGCCCCTAATCGAGTAAAACAAAGGCCCCCGGTTGAGTGTAACAAAGCCTCCTGATCGAGTATAACAAAGTCCCCTGATCGAGTATAACACATCCCCTGATAGAGTATAACATATCTCCTGATCGTGTATAGCAAAGTTCCCTGGTCGAGTATAGTAATATCCCCTAATCGAGTTTAACAAAGCCCCCTGATCGAGTATAACAAAGTCCCCTGTTTGAGTATAAAAAAGTCCCCTGATCGAGTATACCAAAGTCCTCTGATCAAGTATAACAAAGTCCACTGATCGGGTATAACAAAGGCCCTTGATCGAGTATAATAAAGGCCCCTAATCGAGTTTAACAAAGTCCCTTGATCGAGTATAACAAAGCCCCTTGATCTAGTAAAACAAAGTCCCCCGATCGAGTATAACATAGTCCTCTGATCGAATATAACAAAGTCCAATGGTCGTGTATAACAAAGTCCCCTGGTCGAGTATAATAAATTCCCCTGATCGAGAATCACAAAGTCCCCTGGTCGAGTATAACAAATTCCTCTTATCGAGTATA
>NW_024737720.1:0-23657 GCF_018991925.1 Homarus americanus
ACGATATTTCCTTTCCAGTATAGTTTCTAGATCACTGTCAACACCTCACATAGTTCTGATACATTTATCCCTTTTTCCCGATCATTGTTCTCATGTATTTTCATATGATATCTGTTGGGGTTAGGTTCGCTACACGCTCACAGACGTAAATAGTAGGACCTTCAAACCCTGCTCCACACTTAGTCTTACAGTACCCTAGTCCGGCTCAACTGGACTTAACATTCATCTTATGCCTACCCTGAGTGATCCTTAATGCTATGAATACATACACTTGATATGATATAACTATACCTGGGTACAATACCACACATGGTCTAGGAACCTTGAGTAGGTGAGTTGTCCTTTCTCAATGTTTCCCGTTTTCTGGGGTTCTACAAGCGCTGTGCATTTGAATGTTATGTAGCGTAATATGAATTAGATGGGATTTTTAGGGATGACAATGATGTGCGCAGTACACTCCATACACAAGAAAAAGTAAATGAAAAACTAATAATTTACGAGAACTACTGTACACTCGGAAACCATATTCTCTAGCCCACCTAGGTCGGTGCTGGAGGTTAGTACAGTGTCCTTTCTGGACGGCAGCCCACTCTAACTATCACGAGGCAACACACGCACGAACACACAGAGTCATAGTACGGCTGTATTATGTATAAATATTGTATATGGCATTTTATACTCTGCATTATCTTCATTATATATGAACAAGAAGAAAAATTACCATAGGTTGAAGTTACGAAAGTATGAATGGAAATAAACACTTCCAAACCACCCAGTGACTCCACAGAACCTTTACAGCACTTGTGTGTGTGTGTGTGTGTGTGTGTGTGTGTGCCAGATCTGGGGTCACTAAATCTAAGGAGATAACTTAACTCTAATCTTAATTTCTAAGGGTCGCTGCCACCAGACCCCCTCTGGACAGCATGTAGCTCGTTAGGTAGCGGGCAGAGTGGACTAGGCATTGGGTTAGGTTTTCCATTGACCAGATCGATAAGGGTAAAGAAGGGGGAAACCATAACATGTCTTAATTGATTTATTCCTTATAAAACATACTGGTAAAAAAACATATACATGAATTGGCCTTCCTCAGAAGAACAACGGAATTTTGGTTACCCAGCTGGGCCCCAGACTCTTACATTACTGGCGGGTCATCCACCTACTTATTGCATAACAATCGGTGAACGCCGTATCTCGGTCGTTCCTTCTTACAATATCCCTTAACACATCAGACTGCTCCACTTGTGTGGACTTTAGCACCGTCGGTTATCATACATAGTAGCACCATCTCAACACACCTGTTACACTCCATACCTGCAAGTATGTGACTCCTTGTGACTTTTAGGTATACACAACGGGCACCTCGTTCGCACACCGCCCTCGGTGGGTAAAGACGAGGGCTCCACCTAGAGACATACCAGCACTATTTCTACGCCTGGTATTATAGGTCGCTCCAAGTGACGACCGCAGTTTCTCACGGTCTCCTTAGTTGTGACTATTCATGTGGAGTGGTGCGCTGGGAATCCACCGGTTCACAGTGGACTGGTATAGCGGGAAGTAACCCCCACCTGTTGTGACGCTCAAGGGGACAATGGCGGCCGGGCGGCAAGAGACTCCGACCGCATGGCACCTGAGGTGACGGCAGAACGGGAAGGACTGAGAAATAATGCCTGACGGGCGGTTATCCCACCCCTTAACACATCCCTATCACACTTATATATCCGGCAAAGCTTTAAACTGTAGTAACTTCTATTTATCAACCTTAATTGTAGGGCGGGATATAGCCCGCTAGGACACTGACCTGAGGTGACGGCAGAACGGGAAGGACTGAGGCCGGTGTCCCGCCGCTCCTCGTCACATAGGCCTACAGTTTCCAATCCTCAATTTACACTTTTGTTTCTTATGGTTCTCACCTGAACACTTTTCGGTATATTGTCACTCATTTCTTATAAACACATATATTAATCCTAAATTACACACTAAGGTAAGGTCTTGGTTTGCTAGTGCTTGGTTAAATGCCTGGGATTTTAATATCAACGGGGCATCTGAGGCGGGTACATGACGCGCCTTGAAACAAAAGCCGAATGATCATGGCGGGGGTGTATCAACTTCACTTAAAAACTGTAATGAGGGATCCTCCTCTCACACATTGCACTATTTGAACACAGACATAAGATTCTCTGATCACTGTACCTGTCGTGGGTATATGTCACGTGAGGCTACGAGGTATATTAAATTCATACCGACGCATACACGATATTTCCTTTCCAGTATAGTTTCTAGATCACTGTCAACACCTCACATAGTTCTGATACATTTATCCTTTTTCCAGATCATTGTTCTCATGTATTTTCATATGATATCTGTTGGAGTTATGTTCGCTACACGCTCACAGACGTAAATAGTAGGACCTTCAAACCCTGATCCACACTTAGTCTTACAGTACCCTAGTCCGGCTCAACTGGACTTTAACATTCATCTTATGCCTACCCTGAGTGATCCTTAATGCTATGAATACATACACTTGATATGATATAACTATACCTGGGTACAATACAACACATGGTCTAGGAACCTTGAGTAGGTGAGTTGTCCTTTCTCAATGTTTCCCGTTTTCTGAGGTTCTACAAGCGCGGTGCATTTGAATGTTATGTAGCGTAATATGAATTAGATGGGATTTTTAGGGATGACAATGATGTGCGCAGTACATAGCCTTCCCCTCCCAAAGATTCATATTATGCGAAATAATATGCAAAGCACTAACGCTGTAGTGTACATACATTTTACAACATCCTAACAGTTCATGATTAGAGTACCTTAATACATCACACAAAACATAAGGAGACTTAAACGTTTCCTACGAGCGTCTCCGCTACCATATACATCAGACAACCGTTTACAATCCTGCTAGTTCGGTATACAATATATCAGTAAAAAGAAAATTATAAGGAGACAAACTTTTCATACTCGAGTCTCCGTTACCTATACATACCACAACTTATCAATTCTTATTTCAGTACAATATAGTATAGGGAACATTCCCTTAACAGTTCATCAGCGTAATACCTCAACCTACTTTTGGCACCAGCACATAAACAGTGACTCTTTGACATTACATCTACAACAAAAGTTCTCTGCATGAAATTACATATCCTAAGGAATTTAAATTCTTGTCTATGAATGGGGAATTAGTTACATCAGACACTTCCTCAGATTACTACTTCCTTTCAATAATAATTCACCTTTTCAACACAAAACCATGGTTCTAGACATACACATTGGGGCTCATAACACAAAACCCGTATTTTCTATCTCACAGTTCAAAAGAACTGGTATTTGAAAGTCGGGGTGACTCCCTCACCCGGAGCGAGTCAACAACCCAAACAAAACTTCCGACACACATAAACTGAGATTTTTTTCTTTCGACAACATAGGCAGCAACTGGATCTCCGGACTTCAGTTCATAAGAACTGGGATTTATAATGTTGGGGTGACTTCAGTACGACTGACGAAGTCAACAACCCAAAAAAAAATTCTGACAATATAGAGACCACTACTAATAGTTGATCTTCAAAAAGCATCCCGACAAACCATCTGAGCAACTGTCTCCCCCGCCCAAAACTTTATAATTCAACAAATCAACCTAACAACTGGAAAGCCAATAATATTCAATTGAAGCAACATTCTGGAACTAGATTTCCTACAAATCCATTCTAACTACTGGTCTCCTCTGCCTCACAGGGAATCTACTTGCAGGTTGACCTTCCACATTTCCGTCATCACTTTCCTCATCTGTTTCGTCTGACCCCGAGTCCGAGGAAGAATCCCAGGGTGGAAGTAAGGGCTCATTCAGCTGAACAAACATGTCTCTACTTACATACCTCTTTACTTTCTCAGCCGCTCTCTTTATCACCTCACTTTCATCCAAGGGGTTAGTCAACTCATATGCGGCACCATCTCGTATAATTTCTGTTATAGTGTACGGACCCTTCCACTTGGTATTCAACTTCCTACTGGTCCCAGGGTTGGGCCATTCATTCCTCACCCATACTGTTTCTCCTAACTGCATAGTTTGGTTCGTTCTTGATCTATTTGCTCTCTCTCTGGTCTCTCGTGACATCCTGGCAGACATCTCTTTTATCAACCTATGGGCTTCTTTCAACTCTTGACTGCTCTCACTCTCTATTATAGGTAAGTCAATTCCTACTTGTCTTTGTACATGCCTTGAAAAGAAAGCAAAATGAGGCTGTACTCCAGTTGTGGCATGGACAGACGTGTTCAGAGCCGACTGCACGGGACTGAGAAATTTTGGCCACTGAAGTGGATTATCTTCACACATGATTGCAAGTGTTGTTTTAAAGGTCCTGTGCATTCTCTCTGTGACACTATTACCTCTAGGGTGGTAAGGCAATGTAAAATAGTTCTTAATGCCAGTTACTTTACATAGTTCTCTAAATTGTGTTGCTGTAAATTCACCTCCATTATCTGCAATGACTACTCCAGGGCTACCAAAGACATGAATGAATTTACTAAATTCCCTGGTCACTTCCTGAGTGGATTTGGTTCTCAACGGGTAGAAATTGACAAACCTAGAATAGTGATCTATGACGGTCAACACATAGCGATACCCCTTCGCACTATTATGTAAGTCTGTCAAGTCCACAGATACTCTCTCCAAAGGTTTAGTTACTTCTGACATCCCCTGCCATTGCTGTTCTAACCCTTTCGTCCCTTTGAATCTTTGACACACTTCACATGATTCTACAAATTTCACACAGTCTCTGCGATAATTTGGCCAATAGAAAAGGCCTTCTACTCTGGCTATAGTCTTCCACTGTCCTAAGTGACCTGATGCCTCTCTGTTATGTGCCCACTCTAGTGCTGCTCTACGCAAATGATCAGGTATTACAAGGCAGTACAGCAATGCTTTGTCAATTTGTTCCTTTACTAAATACAATACCCCTTCCGCTACTTCAAATTTGTCAATAGTCGTCTTTGGATATTTATGTTTGGGTACCTGTCCTCCTTCTAAATAACTAGCCAATGTTTCCCACCTCTCGTCTTTTCTTTGTTCTATTCCTAACTGCCGAGGCGTTAAACCATCTAGCTGAGGGAGCTGACCTACCATCCTACTCCTGGCTACTTTCCTTAGGGCCCCTACCGGCCTACTCAATGCGTCCGCGACTAGATTTGCCTTTCCAGGTTTGTACTCTATCTTATATATGTAATCCCTCATTTCCAACATCCATCTATTCATTCTTTGACTTTTAGTTTTCTTGTTAAAAACAGACGTTAACTACAACATCCACTAGGATGACAGGTAGTTTCCATCTAGGCGATTGATCAGATATGTATACACTTTTAACTACAACATCCACTAGGATGACAGGTAGTTTCCATCTAGGCGATTGATCAGATATGTATGACACTGGACCCAAGCTTCAAAATTCAACAATTGAGATCTCAAGCTAGGAGTAGATAGACTGAATGGCCAGAGTATGGACTCAAATAGACTTAATGCCAGCGACCCGGTCCCCATGAAACCCCCAAAACCTCAGTGCCCTTCTGTTACTTTGCAATGCAAGCTTCTTAAACTGCACTAGGCCCATGTACTCTTGTACCTGCCTAGCAATTACTTCACCATGCATGCGTCTTAAACTGCACTAGGTCCATGTACTCTTGTACACGCCTAGCCGTGACTAAAGTCCAGCCCAACTACCTCCTACATTAACCCAGGCCTACTGCAGATAGGACCTCCAAGCAAACTTGATCACTCACACCAAACAATGTTCTCACTGCAGTAAGACACATCTACTCATTCCTCTTGCCCATGGTACATACTGACAATCCCTCCTCAACAGGGTCTCACGCTGGCCAAACTTGAATGGCAAAACCCACAGTTGGTGTTCATCATCAACACATCCCAACCAGATGTAGATGCCCTTGACGGCAGAATCATCAGGTGGTAGCATTTACTTTTACTACTACAGTGCTTTTCACATTCAGCTCATCTCCGGTAACATCTTCGTATTTGGTACTTACAAGGCCTAAGGGGCCCTATGCCTAAAGTACTAACAAAACTTAAAGAAATTAACTGCACTGCCTGTACCAATCAAAACTGCACAACTACACCTTCCCACTGGCAATTGTATGAAAGGGGAAACACTGGAAGGACTTTCTCAATACTCTAGCTAACCTGTCTGACAAGGTTGAAAAATCATTAGTCCACACTATGACATTTTCAGGGTAGTTACATTCAACTCGGTTCTTCGCTGCAAAAAGGGGCTACTACTTGGTTTACTTCTCTGGTAAAAAATAAAAAGAATAACGGGACTGGTTGAAAAAACCCAAAAGATAAGCGTGTAAACCTTCATTAATTATATTCCATCACTAAATGTGGTTAGGTCTCGACTTCTGTCGTTAAGTATTACTTTAATCATATGCGTCTTTCAAGTCTAAGGTAGAATACTATTCATTTCTTGCTGCTCCCTCTACTAATTCATCTAAGTTGGGTAAGTCTAAGCATACTTAACAAAAGATCTATTCAAATCATTGACTTCCCCCTTTCTCACCCGAAGTCTAGTACCCATGATAACAACTAGCTTCCTCAGCCTCGCCGGCAGTTTTCCTTTCATCAGGTTCTGATCCCGATGGAAAATCTCTAAACTTGATTTTCTCATATACTGCCAGATCTGGGGTCACTAAATCTAAGGAGATAACTTAACTCTAATCTTAATTTCTAAGGGTCGCTGCCACCAGACCCCCTCTGGACAGCATGTAGCTCGTTAGGTAGCGGGCAGAGTGGACTAGGCATTGGGTTAGGTTTTCCATTGACCAGATCGATAAGGGTAAAGAAGGGGGAAACCATAACATGTCTTAATTGATTTATTCCTTATAAAACATACTGGTAAAAAAACATATACATGAATTGGCCTTCCTCAGAAGAACAACGGAATTTTGGTTACCCAGCTGGGCCCCAGACTCTTACATTGCTGGCGGGTCATCCACCTACTTATTGCATAACAATCGGTGAACGCCGTACCTCGGTCGTTCCTTCTTACAATATCCCTTAACACATCAGACTGCTCCACCTGTGTGGACTATAGCACCGTCGGTTATCATACATAGTAGCACCATCTCAACACACCTGTTACACTCCATACCTGCAAGTATGTGACTCCTTGTGACTTTTAGGTATACACAACGGGCACCTCGTTCGCACACCGCCCTCGGTGGGTAAAGACGAGGGCTCCACCTAGAGACATACCAGCACTATTTCTACGCCTGGTATTATAGGTCGCTCCAAGTGACGACCGCAGTTTCTCACGGTCTCCTTAGTTGTGACTATTCATGTGGAGTGGTGCGCTGGGAATCCACCGGTTCACAGTGGACTGGTATAGCGGGAAGTAACCCCCACCTGTTGTGACGCTCAAGGGGACAATGGCGGCCGGGCGGCAAGAGACTCCGACCGCATGGCACCTGAGGTGACGGCAGAACGGGAAGGACTGAGAAATAATGCCTGACGGGCGGTTATCCCACCCCTTAACACATCCCTATCACACTTATATATCCGGCAAAGCTTTAAACTGTAGTAACTTCTATTTATCAACCTTAATTGTAGGGCGGGATATAGCCCGCTAGGACACTGACCTGAGGTGACGGCAGAACGGGAAGGACTGAGGCCGGTGTCCCGCCGCTCCTCGTCACATAGGCCTACAGTTTCCAATCCTCAATTTACACTTTTGTTTCTTATGGTTCTCACCTGAACACTTTTCGGTATATTGTCACTCATGTCTTATAAACACATATATTAATCCTAAATTACACACTAAGGTAAGGTCTTGGTTTGCTAGTGCTTGGGTAAATGCCTGGGATTATAATATCAACGGGGCATCTGAGGCGGGTACATGACGCGCCTTGAAACAAAGGCCGAATGTTCATGGCGGGGGTGTATCAACTTCACTTAAAAACTGTAATGAGGGATCCTCCTCTCACACATTGCACTATTTGAACACAGACATAAGATTCTCTGATCACTGTACCTGTCGTGGGTATATGTCACGTGAGGCTACGAGGTGTATTAAATTCATACCGACGCATACACGATATTTCCTTTCCAGTATAGTTTCTAGATCACTGTCAACACCTCACATAGTTCTGATACATTTATCCTTTTTCCAGATCATTGTTCTCATGTATTTTCATATGATATCTGTTGGAGTTATGTTCGCTACACGCTCACAGACGTAAATAGTAGGACCTTCAAACCCTGATCCACACTTAGTCTTACAGTACACTAGTCCGGCTCAACTGGACTTTAACATTCATCTTATGCCTACCCTGAGTGATCCTTAATGCTATGAATACATACACTTGATATGATATAACTATACCTGGGTACAATACAACACATGGTCTAGGAACCTTGAGTAGGTGAGTTGTCCTTTCTCAATGTTTCCCGTTTTCTGAGGTTCTACAAGCGCGGTGCATTTGAATGTTATGTAGCGTAATATGAATTAGATGGGATTTTTAGGGATGACAATGATGTGCGCAGTACACTCACTACCCCTCCGAGCCTTCGGCGTTCCCCACCGATGAATGCTGGCCTCCATGGCTTTGGCAAGTTCTCGGAACTCACACATAAGTTGTAACTTATTCACAACTACTGTGATCATCGTGCGCTGATGTCACAACAAATCTTCTACAAAACAACCCCACCAAAGATAAATTCAATTAACACCCTTCCAGAGCAAAGGGGGTAAACGTTAACACATAAATGCCTCGGATACTTCTTAAATGGATACTCACCAAAATAAATAATTGGCAGTAGTATCGGTGACTCACTCAGAAAATTAAGTATCTCTAAAGAGGACAATACAAAGTTTCAATTCACAAAGTACTCATAGCAATGCTCAAAATAAAATACTTGATGATACTTGACGAGAATGTCTCAAGAAAATATAACTCTGTAGCTTTCACGGATGATTAACACAAAGCGGATTTTCTGTACTCACAAGAATTCACTGTCTTTTTCAATTATCTTGACACTGTGTTAACACTACACAATTTACTCTGTGCTTTACTCACAATTGGTGGTCCTTACATGTACAGAGGGTGTTTCCAGCAATCCATTTTCAGAGATTGTATGTCTTAGATGTCCATTTCACCACAGAGTCCTCAACCCAATCAATACTATGGCTGAAAATACACCGGAATTAGTTCTCAAATACATATAACCTCTTTACCAACAATGCATATCAGTCTACACTGTAAGAAATGGTAAGGCAGTATGTAATAAAATTCTCCGTTAAAAAAAACAGGTTGAAAATTACAACACTGAAAAATTTAACACCAAACTTGTGTTATCTCAATAAATTCAATGGTAACAAATTGACTCCAACTGAGAATTAAAACTCTTTCTAGATATTTCACAATTCAGGTCACTAGCAAAAGAAAAAATAATAACATAACATAACATACACATATAAACAAAATTTATATAACACTCACTTGGGTTATATAAAAATTTCAAAAGTTAGAAAAATACTTCAAGTGAGAATCTGAACACTTTCAATTGAAATCACAATACTTCCAATAAATGTCACAGCTAAAAATAAAACATTGGATTACATAACCTTTGTACACATGACATTTCTGGTGACACTCAAGAGATGAACCCAGTTCATCACACTCTGAACATGGCAGGTGTACAGTATACTGCCCACTCAATGTCTGTAAATATCCAAAGATTAATACACTGGTCACAAAAAAAATTACACAAATGTGCAATTACCACTTTCCTGAAATTTCACACAATAAAAACTCACAAAGATGAGTTAGGTAGCTTATTTCAAAAAAAAATTTGGTGCATTACCTAACTCTGTACCACCGAAAAATTATAACTTTCTTTCACAAAAGAAGTGGTGAAACTAAATCAATTGTTAGTTCTTACCTAACTCTTAAAAACTTTGCAGTTACAACTACAGTATTGTACTTGACACAAAAGTTTGTACTTTAAATTACACAATTATTTGTACTCCTTACTGATGACAAACTTATACATTACTGTATACTGTATTCTGAGAAAACAAATTCACCAAGTACCACACCTCATTCCTTCAAATTGGTTCTCAAATGAAAATAATCCCACCGCTGCCACCATTTGTAACGGGCCGAGTTTTCTCTTTTCAATAATTTACCATCCAGCTATTCTTTTCTGTTAGTAGTCTATTTATTCATATATTATATGTTTGTGTAGTACTTCTTCCAATGAGTACCTGTTTTACATATTTATTCTTCTTCATATATATATATATATATATATATATATATATATATATATATATATATATATATATATATATATATCTTGATAAATCACACGGGAAAATGGAAACAACGTGTGATTTTATCATGATTATCTTATCCACGTTTTCATTGTGGATTTACATGAAATATATATATAGATATATACATATATATATATATATATATATATATATATATATATATATATATATATATATATATATATATATATATATATATATATACATATACATATACACGTCAAGTCCCTCATAACACCATCTGTGAGGGAATTACTACACCACGTGAGGCCCCTCATAACACCATCTGCGAGGGAATTACTACACCACGCCAGGTCCCTCATAACACCATCTGAGGGAACTACTACACCACGTGAGTTCCTCCTAACACCATCTGGGAGGGAGTTACTACACTACGAGTTTGCTGTTCAACACCTACATTAATCTGTATGTTCACTGTATGTTCCTTTACCTTTCTCTAATGAAGGCTTTTGTTAAACCACCAATGTATGTAATAAGTCATTTATGTCCAATGTATATTTTCAGCCTTCGGGCTGCAGAATTTTTTCAATAAACCGTTAATTATTATTACATATATATACTTATTCTTATGTATTCTTGCTCATATTCTGATATGTTCTTTATCTCTATATACCTTATATTCTTATACAAGTAACTCTTATGCTTCTCTACTTATGTTTTCCAAGTCAATGTTCTTTCCTTTCTGAAGTGTACTTTGTTTTATTTCTTTCTTATACATGGGTTAGTCTGGGGAACCATGTTATTCTTTGTACAACACTTTTTATACTTACAAAGGGTAGCTGCCACCACCCAGACTTTTCATTAAATAACATAACTCATGGAAAGTTGTTGGGTAGTGTGGTAGATGTCTAGGCACGTGAGTAAGTATTATTTTCTGGGAACCAATGTTTAGAAGGAGTAGAGTGGTGATACTCAGATTACTAATTCAATATTTATTAACACAGTGAATGGAGAAGATGCATCTTAAATTCACTCAGGCTAAACAGAACCGCAATTAACTTATTAAATCATCAAACACTTCAAGAGCTTATTACCTCATTCAACACCTCCAAATACTCATTACTTTATTAGACAATTGGGATATCATTACCTTGATACATGAGATTCCGTACTATTATTCACAAGCCATCACTGGACCCTCAGGTCTTACTTTAACAAGTAACAAATTACCTCTCCACTTCTTGATTAGAGCATGATACTCTCAGGTTATTCTTTCATGGGTACTACAGATGAATACATAACACACTGGGCAATTCCACAATTAGTAACATACCATATTTCTTATCATTTCACAAGGAACCACCTGGTACCTTGAACTCTCATTCAGGGGTTCAATACTTAACCTGGGATGACTATATTTCTGCTAGTCATCCCTAAGCATGGATATTAATACGGCTCCATACATATAACCAAGAACAGTAGGTAGACCATGATCATATGACGGAGTCAGTGGGCCAGAGTTGTTTACAGGCTCGCTCGCTAGCTCGGAGCGCCTGGCCCGGGAAAAGTTGACTCGTGGCGGTGGGCCGTGGCGTCTGCCAAGGAATCTCGCCCTGGGATTCTAATCTCGCCACCTTAAAGACGTCTTTCGAGAGACATCGTGCCCATAGGCGGCTCCCGAACCTCAGGAGTGTTGCTAACCCCCACAACAGCGTCTGGAGACGTGGAGAAGAAATCACAGGAGTGAATATTTAACTTCACTATACAAAACATACGTCTGGCACCGGTTCAGACGATAGCTAGACCTCTACTTTACTTGACTCACTTGGCACTGAAGGTACTATGTTAAAACATGAACACTGATATTCACAAAAAATGACTAAGTTAAACTGAGTTAATATGGCGGCGTGGAACACACGTGAACATACCTGGAGACATGGAGGAGAAATCACAGAAGGAGTGATTTCCCCTCGCGCGCCTGCATATATACGGGCCTGAGGGCATATTCCTACTAGAAAGATAAATTCCACTAACAATAGACCCTCTATTCACAGTAGTCGTTGGACACCTAGCTGTGACCGTCAGTGTCACAGATCAGGCAAATTTTCTACATCTATATTTATGATTTAATCAGAGGTTGAGTTTGTCAGTAAAGAGGTGAATTGAAGTTGTATATGCGTTCGCAACTCTATTGGCCTGACCGCAAACCACATCCCCGGTCAAACGGCCGTTAAGTCTTGGAGAATTTTGATTTTGACAGGAACTGTTCAGAAGATGAATGACTTTCTTAAATAGACAACTGACGCTAACTAAACTATGAACATCAGATAATCTGATGTCGGGGCAACAAAACAATATAACTTCAGTAGCGATCAGAAACCCATGGATATCCCCACGGGTATCCCCACGGACGACCTAAAATACGCCACTCTAACTGGCAAACTCGACACTCGCCTACTTGACACGTCTTACTAACAATAAGGACAGTTGAAGCGTTCTACACCACTCACAATGGATCTTGAATGTTCCAACTGTAAACAGACATATCTAAGTTGACTCAAAACAAAGGTGTTCTCTCTCACATTCAAATTCATTATATAGAGAGGTTGGTTTCAGTAAGTCAGAGAAAATGGGATAACGGAGGACTGAGGCGTCTTGAAGTGATGAGAAAACGGACTCCTCAGATGGAGGACTCAAAATAAAAGCAGAGGTACATGTTTTGTGGGCTATTGAGCGTAATATGAATCAATTGATTTTGGCGTTAACTGACGTGTACGACCGTGGTCGTTACAAGTCCACACAACGTTTACAGGGCTTGTGTGTGTGTGCCAATCACAATGCTTCCACCACACCCCATTATTCTCTTAACTATATGAAAAATCGTGTTTAATTTAACTACATATTTGAAATACCTTAAATTACATGTGAATCAGTTACTCGTCATTTTGATACACTTATAGTGTTTTACTTTGACCATCCCACCTGGGCACATGGAGGCCTACGGTAACTCTCACGGGGCAACATACGCACGAACACACAAGTTATGAAATGAACCCTTCCAGGCTTCACTATCATTATCATGTTATGTTCATCGCTCTGTATCTTGGTAACTAGTCATAGTATCAATACATGACAGTGTTATTAGTATAATATTGTAACTTTTTACCTACAGTTATTGTTGTAAATCATGGACAGGAAGGATACATAAATTGTAATATCAAGTGTATGTTTCGCTCAAAGCCACCCCAAGTCAGACAACGCATTACACATAGTTGCACTATGTGTGTATGCATGCATACATACATACATACACACATACATACATACATACATATATGCATACATACATACATACATACATACATATATGCATACATACATACATACATATCAAGAAGCGCTCAACACACTGACCCTTTCGACTCTCACTGACCATCACCACGACCTCATCTGCAAATTTGGTAAGAAGCTTAAACACCATCCTCGACACCCGCTCCTACTACCACCTGAGATCCCTAACCCGAGAATTGCATCCAGCCCATACGTGCACGAACTGATCGCTATAAGAACAGCCCAGTCCCAACCATTGTAAAAATTATCAATAACTTGTAGTAAACCAGTGTATTCACTCCCAGTAAATACTACATCTTGCACAGTCACTATGTTGAAATGCACTGTAGTTTGAGCTTTTCTCCTTCTAGTTATTATATATCATATTTGTATCACTTATGTTACTTGTATATTATTTGTAATTCGAAACCCATTCCCCAATTATGTAACTGTATATTTTCAGCCTTCTGGCTGCCAAGATCTTTCAAAAAACCGTTAATTATTATTATTATTATTATTATTACATCCATCCATCCATACATATATATATATATATATATATATATATATATATATATATATATATATATATATATATATATATATATATATATATATATATATATATATATATATATATATATATATATATATATATTGTTACGAACCACGCCGTCTATTGTCATGATCTACCTACCCAGCACCACGAGCAACGCCATCTATTGTCATGATCTACCTACCCAGCACCACGAGCAACGCCATCTAGGGACGAAACCCGAGTATGACTAGTCTTAGTTACCACTCCGGGGTTTCCCTTCTCCATATCCTGGTTGTTGCGTCACCTCCTCCAAGTCTTCCTCATCAGCTCCAGATCGAGGAAAGTTCAGTTCACTCTGGGAAGTGACCACACTAGGATCACCTATCCTGGAAACCTACGGCACAGTGACTACCTACCATCTTCTCCAATACTCAGCCTTACTCGTCAGCCATCTCAGCACTGCACTTGAGTATTTTGTAATGTTATATTGCCTCCCACCTCCACCTTGCTTCACTATTGTTTTATGTTGTATTAATATGTATATACTGTTAAGCCAATGTTGCGTATTTTTAGGTTAAGTATGGTTAAGGATAATTTATAAGAAGCTGAATATTTTGTTAAGGAATTTATGGTACTTTATTATACACAACAAAAACTCTCATCCTTTGTCTACCCTTTTATAGTCCGATTGTCTTTGTTTTTTTATTGTTGTTGCCTGTTGGGATCTGGGTAGACTTTTAACTATATTCTAAATCCCCAACTCGTAACAAAATATATATATATATATATATATATATATATATATATATATATATATATATATATATATATATAATATTCAGAAATTTCAGAGTAATTTCAAATGCCCCGCCATTAGCGATACTGAGCGTTCAAGGTCATCTGAGGGGAGAGAGCGCTGCCTGCTCATAGCGAGAGATTGCGGAACTAGGCCTATATGATATTAAATGTAATTTACCGAATTAATAATGATGCGATTCATGAAGTAAGGGACTATTATTGAATTTGAAATTATTATAGATCGTTTATCAGTCTGAATAATGTTACGGGTGTCCCAAGGAGTTATTAGTTAGGCGGAAAATATGTCACGTAGGCCTAAGCTAACGCCTTGAGAGGACACGACGCTGGCTGGCTCTCAGTCGCGGGGAGGATTCATACAAAACAAGACGTCCCTGTAATCTGTCACGGCCGTTAAAGTCACCTGTGCTGCGCTATGGCGGTATAACCAGGTTTCCGTCAGAACCCACTTGACTGGAGTTGATCGGAGTTGACCGGCGTTGACCGGAGTTGACTGCGAGAGATTGACTGCCGTTTGAGACTGCCGTTGATGATTGAGGGTGGCGATTGTCGCCATTGGACCGATCAGTGTAGGCCTGTCACTGTTTAGCGGGGTAGCAAAGGATCTCTTAAGTGAACGAGTGCTCCCGACAACTAAAACGACGGGACCAGCATCAGCAGTGGGTGATCAGTTCTTACCACTCGGGTGCACAATACCACGTGTCCTCGGTCAGCTAGAAGTGTTACCTACTGGCCATAGACACCTGCTGGCGTTCTCTCTTCCTGCCCATGTACGCACTGGGAGTACACTGAGGCTATCTGAGTATATTAATGGTCACACACTGAGACCGTGAGTCTAGGACTCTAGGAGATACCTAGAGGAACATTTTATCTTCCTTATTACGGGTGTAGTTAATACCATTTCTCAGTTACTGATATTATCTTGACGTGTGTAGTTTAATAGTCCTAAATAATTTTGATAGTAGTGTTTTTTGAATGTTTGTGTCATTAAGTGGAACCAGAGTGATACTGTGATTTGATTCTTTTAATGCATCTAATTGTTCTTCATAATTCTGATCTCAGGTATAACCTTGTTCCCCAGAGTAGTGGTTAAGTTAGGTTAGGAAGTGTGCATCTGTTGGGGTGCTATTATTTTGTTGAAAGCCCTTAAGGCCTATTCATTGTAGAGTAGTTAATTTCTTATTTTTTAATACCATTTCCTAAGTGACTGATATTATTTTGTGAAAGCCCTTAAGGCCTGTTCATGTGTGCAAGCAACATTTCTTAATACTTCAAATTTATTGTTGCCTGTGTTTCTAATAATTTCTATATCATGTATAACTTTTATTCCCCAGAGTAGTGTTTTAAGTTTAAGTTAAGAGGTGAGCATATTGGTGTACCATTATTTGATTGTGTTTGTAGTGTTGGAGGGAATATAAGTGTCTAAATTTTACAGTGTGTCTCATTCATCCCAGTCACAGACGCTATCCTTCCACGGGTCACGGACAATTAATTTTGTTTAGTAGATTTAAGTGTTCTTGTGCTGGTTCGGGATTTTTCTCAAAGGGGCGCTTCCACTGCCATTACCATCTATTAATTTTTAATAAACCCCAAGTCAAGTGAGAAATTAAAGTCCAGTAAATTCCGACCGGTTACAAATGGTAGCAGAGCGTAGTTTTTAATGTCGTGACTGATAGTACTGTGGTTGGGATAATGAACGCCATCATGTGTTGGTTAGTAATGGTAGGGATTGAACTCGCACTGATGCTCATCCTTGTGCCCGGACTGAGTTGGTTAGGCTTGACAGTAGAGATGTGTATGAGGAGGAAGAGAGACGGCCGCGGGACCTTGGTACAGCTGAGAGAGGAGTTCGGAGACCTAAAGAGGGATTATCAAGCACAGGTAAACAGGTTCAAGTGGGAGTCTCAGGCACACATTCAACGGTTCAGGGAGGAAACAAGGGGTGAATGTCAGGCACACGTCCAGCAGTCAAGGAAGTGTGAGGTCCAAGTGGGAAATATAGGGGTACGTAAGTAGTTCAGAGAGGTTGATCGAGCCCTCCAGCTGAGAGACAAGACGAAGCCGACCGATTACAGTTTAGGGTGCATGGTAATGAGAAAAGGCAGGTTGTAGGGGGTGAGTTGGAGGAGTTGTGAGTAGGGCAGAGGGGATTGGAGAGATGGTTAGGTCAGAGATGTGCGTTGAGTAGTGGTTGCTGTCATGAGCGGGATTGAGTTGCTGTCATGAGCGGGATTGAGTTGCTGTCATGAGCGGGATTGAGAGTACGGTTGTAATGTCCAGGGCCTCACTAATATGGACTGGTACATTGTCAGAGGGTTGGTCTGCCGGCATGAGGTTCGGAGACGTGGACTGAGTATTTTTTTGACACTGGTTCCTCTTAGCTCAAGGGCCAGGCAAAAGGAGAGCATGTTTGTTTTGGACTGAGTATTGTTTTGACACTGGTTCCTCTTAGCTCAAGGGCCAGGCAAAAGGAGAGCATGTTTGTTTTGGACTGAGTATTGTTTTGACACTGGTTCCTCTTAGCTCAAGGGCCAGGCAAAAGGAGAGCATGTTTGTTTTGGACTGTGTATTTTTTTGGACACTGGTTCCTCTTAGTTCAAGGGCCAGGCAAAGGAGAGCATGTTGGAGATGGACTGAGTATTTTTTTTGACACTGGTTCCTCTTAGTTCTAGGGCCAGGCCAAAGGAGAGCATGTTTGTTTTGGGCTGGTATTAATTTTGACATTGGTTCTCTAGTTAAGGGCCAGGCAAAAGGGGAGCGTGATGTTCTGGTTGGTTTGAGTTGGGCTAGGAAGAAATGGAGTTGCTAGCTGCGAGTGGAATAGTACAGAGTTGAAGGTGGGTTCTAAGTTGTTCTCTCAGCACATGAGGGCAGTGCTGTTTTCTTTTAGGGGGGTCGAGTGTTAGCGGGAGAGAAAAGGAGAGAAGAGAAGACAAATGCTGCATTTAGCACGTTAAAGGGGTGAGATGCAATCCTTAGAACAAATTTTTAGGGGGGTCGTATGCATGTTTTCTCAGCACATGAGGACAGTGCTGTCTTTTTTTAGGGGGGTCGATTGTAATATTCAGAAATTTCAGAGTAATTTCAAATGCCCCGCCATTAGCGATACTGAGCGTTCAAGGTCATCTGAGGGGAGAGAGCGCTGCCTGCTCATAGCGAGAGATTGCGGAACTAGGCCTATATGATATTAAATGTAATTCACCGAATTAATAATGATGCGATTCATGAAGTAAGGGACTATTATTGAATTTGAAATTATTATAGATCGTTTATCAGTCTGAATAATGTTACGGGTGTCCCAAGGAGTTATTAGTTAGGCGGAAAATATATCACGTAGGCCCAAGCTAACGCCTTGAGAGGAGGCGGCGCTGGCTAGGTCTCAATCGAGGAGAAGCATTCACACAGACAAAGGCGTCCCTCTTAGTCTGTCACAGAAATAGTCCGTGGCCCTAGTCACCTGTGCTGCGCTATGGCAGTATAACAAGGTTTCCGTCTAGAGAACCCATGACTGGAGTTGACCCGACGTTGACCGGAGTTGACTGCGAGAGATTGACTGCCGTTTGAGACTGACGTTGATGATTGAGGGTGGCGATTGTCGCCCTTGGACCGATCAGTGTAGGCCTGTCACTGTTTAGCGGGGTAGCAAAGGATCTCTTGAGTGAACGAGTGCTCCCGACAACTAAAACGACGGGACCAGCATCAGCAGTGGGTGATCAGTTCTTACCACTCGGGTTCACAACACCACGTGTCCTCGGTCAGCTAGAAGCGTTACCTACTGGCCATAGACACCTGCTGGCGTTCTCTCTTCCTGCCCATGGACGCACTGGGAGTACACTGAGGCTATCTGAGTATATTAATGGTCACACACTGAGACCGTGAGTCTAGGACTCTAGGAGATACCTAGAGGAACATTTTATCTTCCTTATTACGGGTGTAGTTAACACCATTCCTCAGACTGATATTATCTTGACGTGTGTAGTTGAATATTTCTTAAATAATTTTGATAGTAGTGTTTTTTTGAATGTTTGTGCCATTAAGTGGAACCAGAGTGATACTGTGATTTGATTCTTTTAATGCCTCTAATTGTTCTTCATAATTCTGATCTCAGGTATAACCTTGTTCCCCAGAGTAGTGGTTAGGTTAGGTTAGGAAGTGTACATCTGTTGGGGTGCTATAATTTTGTTGAGTGCCCTTAAGGCCTATTCATTGTAGAGTATTTAATTTCTTAAATTTTATTACCATTTCCTCAGTGACTGATATTATTTTGCTGAAAGCCCTTAAGGCCTATTCATTGTAGAGTATTTAATTTCTTATTTTTAATACCATTTCCTAAATGACTGATATTATTTTGTGAAAGCCCTTAAGGCCTGTTTCATGTGTGCAAGCAACATTTCTTAATACTTCAAATTTATTGTTGCCTGTGTTTCTAATAATTTCTATATCATGTATAACTTTTATTCCCCAGAGTAGTGTTTTAAGTTCAAGTTAAGAGGTGCGCATATTGGTGTACCATTATTTGATTGTGTTTGTAGTGTTGGAGGGAATATAAGTGTCTAAATTTTACAGTGTGTCTCATTCATCCCAGTCACAGACGCTATCCTTCCACAGGTCACGGACAATTCATTTTGTTTAGTAGATTTAAGTGTTCTTGTGCTGGTTCGGGATTTTTCTCAAAGGGGCGCTTCCACTGCCATTACCATCTATTAATTTTTAATAAACCCCAAGTCAAGTGAGAAATTAAAGTCCAGCAAATTCCGACCGGTTACATATATATATATATATATATATATATATATATATATATATATATATATATATATATATATATATATATATATATATATATATATATATATATATATATATATATATATATATATACTTTTACATACTTTTAGTACTTTTTAATACTTTTAATAACTAATATATGTCTTCTCTTCATTTCCATAACTCATTATAAATATTTTTTTTGCATTACTCTATGAGTGGGCAACGTAGTGAGTCCTTATACAGTGAGTGAAGTGATAAATAGTCCTATACATGGACCCTCTTACAAAATTTTTGGGTATCAAACAGGAAATTAGTGACTCAGACTCTGACAGCCAGTCATCTAATAATTCACAGGAACTAGTGGCACCTGATAGTGATGAAGAATTACCACAAATTAGCCAAATAGAGTTAACACCTACCGACTCTTTAGCTAGCTGTGAAAATTTAATTGATTCTCAGTTTGAGGATTTACACAGTAGACAATTACGCTCAGGTAACATTTACCCATTGCCTTCACCTGTTACTAACGCTAGTGCTTTAACTAACACAACAAAAATGGCAACAGGTGGGTCTACTAACCCACTGCCTTCAACGGCCGGTCAAACGGTAAGGCTGCTTCTAAATAATATTAAGGTACAAGAGTTTACTGCCGAGGATCCTGATTATACTAGTATAGCATTTTTGCGTAAATGCAAAGATATAATGAGAAATAACGATGTCACCAATGACGTAGATAAAATTTCATACGTCCGAAGCTTTATCAAAACCGGTAGTCTGGCAGCTAGAGGTATCTAGGCTTCAGCCATTGACGAAGAAAAGGATGATTATCCAACATTTACGGAGCAATTCATTTCTTTTTTTGTATCGGGCTTCAAAGGAGGTCCATTTTCTTGGATTTTTAAGATGGCAGAGAGGACAGGTGACACTCTGCTTGCACATGAAGCACAAGAAGCCCAAATTTGTGTGGGTCTCACTAAGATAGATGTCAGATCTTACATGGATTCCTCAGTTTGGTTCGATAAAAATGACAACTTGTCTAAAGAAATTTCTACAGAATTATTGATTTCTTTCAGTTCATCTTGTCATCAAATAAATCCTTGCGCAAGAAAGCCCAAAAGAAAGAATTTAAAAAAGGGACTAGACTTATACATTATGTAGAAGAAATTGCGGAACCCAAGGAAAATGCTCCTCGGGCGATTTCAGTGGCACCAGTCACAAAGCTTCAAGGAACAACCACAGTCTGTCATGGGAACCAAACACACAAAAAAAATACCTTTTTGGGAAGTCTGCAAACGTAAGGGACATACCACAGAAAAATGCTGGTTTGCAGGACAAGCAGATAAGTCCCCAGCCAGCCAGAGACAGGATCGAAGGAAAGAATCCTCGCAGTACCTAAGGATTTCAGATAGCCCTGCTAAACCAAAAACTACAAAGGGACATTACACAGGAAATGAAATGTCGCCAAACACTAAAGGCACTCCGAATAAAGGGTGTATAGTACATCTGTCTCCATACCACAACACAGAAGATTGTAGAAATGTACAACGTATGAGGCAAGACATGGAAACTCGACGGGAGACAACTATACAGCCTTGGGGGAAGAGGAGCGAGTCCAGCAACACAATCTAGTATAGCATCAACGGTTCAAGAAAACAACGCTTCCATCACCGGCTCATTAATCGCCGCGTTAAACAAAATGAAGGTGTTGACCGTACCAGCGAGGATAGGTAACAATCAGTCATCCCTAGATATAGAAACGGGGGCCTGTGCCAATTTTATCTCATTAAAGTCGTTCAATGAACTCCAGCGACGATATCCTCCAAATAAGTGGCCAATAAGACCTACAGACATTCCTCTGTCCGGTGTGTCGGGAATCCAATTAGACATAGCGAGGGTGATAACACTACCACTCCGTTTTCTAGGTCCAGTAAAGCGTTTTTGGCGGATTTCTACATAGTTAAGGCATTTTCTTTGCCAGCGGACGGGTTAATTGGTCTGACCACTCTAAGGCAGAACAACATTAACGTTCAGTCACGAGATCAAACAATCACGCATAATTGTAAAACATATCACGCAATGCAAACTTCACATCCATTGCTTACTTCAGGTGTTCGTGTAATAACTGCCTCGACAGGCCCGGGAGAGTCTTTGGCACAGCAGCAATTAGTTATGGAGTCACTCTCTGAAACCCCACCTAGTGGCTCAAAGGACATTTCGGATGAAAGCGGCCAGAACTAGACTCTAACGCCTGCTGTGTTAACTGGTGTACAACGGTTACATAGCCAGGAACTAACTAGAGTCACAGAACGTTTGCCAAATGTGAGTGAAGGAACAGATGTTGTGTGTCTGAGTGAAAGCTCACGAGTGAAAGGTTTGTCACTTGAGTCTACCTTAAGCACTGTTAGAATAGGTAGTCTCACAGATGTCCTCGTTCTCAATAGAATTGGGGGACCCATAACCTTAAGAAAGGGATGTTGTTTAGGTAATTTCCTTGTTTATGACAAAGAGGTTGTTGAAGAGCCATTAGAATTACCAATAGGTATTGTAACACAGGGTAAATCGGACGAAAAATCACATATTGCAAATAAAGCGTTAATAGCGCCACACGTGAAAGTAGTCGATCATTCTTGAGGCAAAAGTGATCTTTTAGAATTACTAGCCGAGTTCGAGGAAATCATAGCATTACCTGGAGAACCCCTAGGTAAAACAACCTTGACAAATCAGCATATTCCACTCAAACCCGAAAGTAACCCAATTTACATCCTAGCATATAGGCTACTCCACAGCAGAAGAGTGGTAGTCCAGCAGATAGTACAAGACATGGTGGACCAAAAGGTGATCCAACCTTCCTCATCACCGTGGAACTCACCTTTATTTTTAGTTCCCAAGAAAGATGGAGGATGGAGACCAGTCATAGATTTTCGACGAGTCAACCAGGTAACTGTACCAGACAGGTTCCCAATGCCTGCCCTAACTGACTTACTACAGTCACCAGGAAAAGACAACGCAGTCTTCAGCAACTTAGATTTACTTAGTGGGTACAGTGACCCCTCGTTTAACGAACACCTCGGTTAACGTAATTTCGATTAACGAACTGCCTTCCATAAGGATCTTCAATTCGGTTAACGAAAAAAAATTAGCTTAACGAACTTCTTACGAACCGACCTCAACATGTTTTCGCTTGCACTGACCGGGCAGCCAGCTTTAGTATCAGTCCGCCAATACATTAATCGGTTCTAGGGCTTAAATTCCTTACTATTTTTGTAAATATCAAGAAGTTTATACTATTCAATAATTTTAAAAGTTTAATATTCAATTTTTTAGTCATTTTAACAATTATTGAACGAAATTGAAGGTAAAGTGACTAGTTTAATGCGCGGCATCCAGCCTCTTAACACAGCAAACAGGCGTCAGTCTCTCTCTGTTTTCACTGGAGGTAACATCTTGCTTGAGACTCTCTTCAACTAAATGCTTTTTTCTGTGTTTCCAAGCAAATTATTGGTCATTTTGAAATATATTTTATATATTGACAATATATAATGCAGTGCAGCATTGATTTAAAGAAAATAATCTTGAATTAAACCAGAGAGCTAAAATTTTATGGGTGAAATGGCGCCATGGGATGACTTCTCTTCCACCCCAATGCCTTCTCTTCTTCCTTCTCCTCCACCCCCATTCTAAATCCCATCATCATCATCATCATCCAGGAGCCTTCTACATACACACCTCAAAGTAAGTGAACTTTTCTACCATTTTTGTTGAATTTAGGAAATTTTCGGTAAGCTGGAACCAATTACCCAAAAACCCATTGAAACAATGGTTTTGGTTAACGAACGTTTCGGTTAACGAACGACCTTCTGGAACGGATTGAGTTCGTTAACCGAGGGGCCACTGTA
>NW_024737721.1:0-5887 GCF_018991925.1 Homarus americanus
CGTGAGAACATAAGAACATAAGGAGTCTGCAATAGGCCGGTTGGCCTGTGCATGGCAGCTCCTGTCGAGAGTTACTACCACTCTCTATCATCCATGAATCTATCTAGCCTCCTTTTGAAACTTTCCAGAGTTCCTGCACTTACTACAAAGTTGCTAAGCTTGTTCCACTCGTCCACCACCCTATTTGTGAACCAGTTCCTTCCTATCTCCCTCCTAAATCTAAACTTATCCAACTTAAATCCGTTGCTACGAGTCCTATCCTGCTCGGATATTATAAGAACTTTATCTATATCCCCTTTATTGATTCCTTTCACCCACTTAAATACTTCTATCATATCTCCCCGCACTCTTCGTCTTTCTAGGGAATTCAAGTTAAGCTTCTTTAACCTATCTTGATATGGAAGGTTTCTATGTCCCGGAATCATTTTCGCCATTCTTCGCTGCACCGGCTCTAGTGAATTGATATCCATTCTATAATAAGGGCACCAGAACTGAACCGCATTATCGAGGTGCGGCTTGACTAGCGCAAGATATAGTTGCAATAAGACCTCTGCACTCTTATTACTTATACTTCTAGATATAAAACCCAATACTCTGTTTGCCTTATTTCGAACATTAACGCACTGTTTTCTAGGCCGTAGGTCCGGGCTTACAAGTACCCCTAGGTCTCTTTCACAAGTCTACTTCTCTAGGTTGATATTGTTAAGGCTGTATGCATTGTGAGTATTTGTTTTTCCAATATTAAGTACGCTGTACTTGTTGGTGTTGAATTTCATTTGCAATTTTTCTGACCACCCCTGCAGTTTATTTAGATCCTCCTGTAATGCATTTGCATCCTGCCCTGAAATAATCTGCCGCCCTATTTTGGTGTATCCGCAAACTTGCTTATGTCACTGCTGATCCCAGTATCTAGATCGTTTATGTAGATTATGAACAAGAGTGGGCCTAGTACTGACCCCTGGGGAACCCCACTGGTTACACGGCCCCACTCAGATTTAACACCATCTACACTGACCCTCTGCGTTCTATCGGTGAGCCATGATTTTATCCAATTTAAAACTTTCCCCTCGATACCATGAGCTTGAATTTTTCTCAGAAGCCTCTGATGCGGTACTCTGTCAAATGCTTTATTAAAGTCTAAGTAAATAACATCGTAATTTTCGTCATTACCTACTACCTCGAAGACTTTCCTAAAAAACGTCAGCAGATTTGTTAGACAAGATTTTCCCTTTGTAAACCCATGTTGAGAGTCGTAGATTAATTTGCTTTTCTCTAGATGCGATCGGATGCTATCTGCTATAATTGATTCAAGAAATTTCCCCACTACTGACGTCAAACTGATCGGCCAGTAATTTGACGCTGATGCTCTGTCTCCCTTTTTAAATATGGGTACTACATTTGCCTGTTTCCACAAGTCTGGCACAACTCTGGTGTCTAATGATTTTGTAAATAAATTTACAAGGGGTCCGCTAATTTGTTCCCTACACTCTTTCAAGACTCGAGGGAAAATTTCATCCGGCCCTGGGGATTTTGTCTTCTTTAGTTTATTTATCCTCTTAAGAACATCCTCTTTTCCTATAGTGATATTCTTTAATTTCTCTTCTTCCTTTCCCCTAAATATCAGTTCCACCTCTGGAATTTCCTCGCGAATTTCTTCTGTGAAAACTGATAAGAAGTAGTTGTTCAATGCTTTTCTTATTTCTTCACTGCCATTCATCACTTCTCCCTTCCCTGACTTTAAAGGCCCAACTTTGTCCTTGACTTTTGTTCTATATACCTGGAAAAATCCCTTGGGATTCTCCTTGGATTCTCTTGTTATTTTGATTTCATAGTCTCTCTTTGCTTTCCTTACATTTTTCTTAACATTCCTAGATAATTCATTATACCTATTTCTGAGCTGCTCCTCCCCTCCCTTTAATTTCTTATAAATTCCTTTCTTTATTCCTATGTCATGCTTAAGTTTTCTGGTCATCCACCTTGGCTCATTCTTATTTGACCTAATTTTTCTGTATGGTATATTTTGTTCTTGTGCTTTATGGAGTATACTCGTGAATATATTACAGTCATGATCAATTGTTGTGTCATCTATGACCTCACCCCTTCCTACTGGGGACTGACGTGACTGTTCCCAGGTGACCTCACCTAGGTACCTTCTTAACCCCTGATAATCCGCCAACCGAAATTTTGGGACTCTGACCATATTGTCATTGTTTTTTGTTCCCAATTTAGGGTGAACCTGATTTCTCTGTGATCACTGTTACCTAGTTCTTCCCCTACTGTGATATCTCTGATAATATTTTCTTTATTTGTTAATACTAGGTCTAATATATTGTCACCTCTAGTAGGTTCTGTAATTAGTTGTTTCAAAAAATTGTCCTGTATTGCATCTAGGAAGTCTTCAGATTCATGGTCACCTACAATGTTGTCCCAGTCAATATTTCTGAAGTTGAAATCCCCCCATAATGCACAGGTTGTTATATTTTGCTGCCCTACTCATTTCCTGCCATATGGGCTGAGCTGCTTCTTTCCCAAGACTTGGGGGCTGTAAATCACTCCCAAAATTAGTTTTCTCTTCCTTCTGTGATTTCTACCCATACAGACTCGGTTCCTATTTCACCCTTTATTGAGTTATTAATACAACATTTTAATGTATCCTTGACGAAGAGTGCGACCCCTCCCCCCTTCCTACCTTCCCTGTTCTTGTGAAAAAGGTTGTACCCTTCTATGTGGTACTCTGATGAAAAAATTTTGCTCGCCAGATTCATCCAAGTTTCGGTGATTGCTATGACGTCTACATTCTCGGTACATACAACCGCTCTCAGCAAGTCTATTTTATTTCTAACGCTCCTACTGTTTGTATAGTATACATTTAAACCTACCCTTCCCTGGTCCTGTTTTACCCCTTGTCCTGAGTAACTAGTTTTACTTCCCAGGACCTGCTTGTTTTTTGACTCCCACTTTCCCCGACCTCTCTCTACTGGCGAAACCCCCCTTAGGAGTGACAATTTCACACTCCAGGGATGCAGACAACGTCTTTACCCCCGCACGAGACAAGTGTACTCCGTCACGACTGTACAGGTAGTCGTTGCCATAGAATCGTTGCCAGCTATCAATGAATGCCCAACCATTGTTTGCACAATGTTTTTCCAGTCCAGTCGGGTGGTGTGTGAGGCGTGTGAGGGTGGTGTGTGAGGAGTGTGGGGGTCAGCGTGTGTGTGTGTGTGTGTGTGTGTGTGTGTGTGTGTGTGTGTGTGTGTGTGTGTGTGTGTGTGTGTGTGTGTGTGTGTGTGTGTAAAAATAATAATAATAATAATAATAAACGGTTTATTAATAGAGTTGCAGCCAGTGGCTGAAAATATACTGTACAGACTTACATTTGATATAATATGCGTTGAATACATTTACAGGGCTGTGCAGTACATAAATCAGGAGTTGTTTATTATTTTAACAATAGATGGGATGGTGCTGTTCTTATATCTATTGGTGCGGGCTCTTATGGGCTGAATTTTGTTGTAGTGGCAGACTGCGTGAGGTGAGTGGGGGGCTGCCGGTGGCAGGAGGTGGCGATGACGAGGGTGGTGCATTAGTTGGCTGCCAAACCTTTCCAGTGCTTGGTGGTGGAGATCACTGAGGGATGGCATTTCCAGGGTGGAGAGAGCGTTGATGTAGCCGGAGTATTCTGCGCAGAGCACGATTCTGCTGGCCCTTTTCTGCAAGGTAGGTAGATACGGTATCTACTTACCTTGCTTTTCTGTACCTTCTCTAGTCGACGTTGTTGGGTGGAGTTGAGAGAAGACGACCAGGCTGGTGACGCATACGTTAGTTTGGGGAGAATAAAGGCGTTGTAGATGGTCCTCAGCTCTGGCGTGGGTGTCCCAAGTGACCTAAGTCGTCATAGCATGTAGAGACGGTACGAGGCTGCCTTGACTGTGTTATTTACATGGGCCTTCCAGTCCAGTTTGTTGTCTATATTTACACCCAGGAGTTTGGCAGACTGCACCAGCTGGAGAGGATGGGCACCCACTGTGACTGCTGGAGCTTGCACTGGAGTGGTGGCGGTATTGATGTGCATGACTACGGTTTTGGTGTGGTTGATGGTGACTTTGTTCTCCGTAGTCCATGCCTGTAGCCTGTCCAGGGTGCCTTGTAGCGATGAGTAGTCTGGTGCGGTGTTGTCCACTGAAACCCCCACAGTGCAGTCATCCACGTACTTCCACCTGTGAGGAGTGTCCTATAGAGCGTCGTTGATCAGGATGAGGAAGCACAGTGGTCCCATCTTGGTCCCCTGGGGAACACCGCAGGTGAGGTGTTGGAATGTGGAGACCAAGCCCTGATACCTCACTGCCTGACGACGTCCACTCAAGAAATCAGTGAGCCATGAGACCAGGTTGGTGGGCAGCCCTAGTGCAATGGCCTTGTTGATAACAGTGCAGTGATCAACAAGGTCAAAGGCCTTCCTGAAGTCAACAAGGGCAACGGCCAGTGATGTCTTACGTTTCTGCAGGTTTTTGTGCAGAAAATCCAGAAAGCTCACTAAGCAGTGTGATGTAGAGGAGGTCCTCATATTGCCAAATTGCTGTGGATCAATTGACTGATAGATTCTGGCAAATGCCCACTCAAAAACAAAGTCCTCACAAAGTAGACTGGGTATGGGGGTAATGGCAACTGGCCTGAGGTCGTTAGGGGACTGTGGGGTGGTGACCTTGGGGATGGGGGTGACAAATGCGGTTTTCCATTCATTAGGGCATTTGCTTTGTCTGAGGGATGCATTAATAATAGAACAGAGGGGGGTGGCAAGTTCGACTGCAAACTCCTTACATATTTTGATTGGGAGGTCAATTGGGGTCGTGAAGCGTTTGGATTTAAATTTCAGGAGTTTGTTGGCGATTTCATATGATTGAACACTGGGAGGGGGGAAAGTGAGGGGGAAGGTGAGTAAGCTTGGAGGAGAGTGAGGTCAAGACTGGGTAAGGTGGGGGTGCTGGTGGTAGAGTGGTACCGCTCTTGCCTTCGCAAGCGAGATGTCACGGGTTCGATTCCCGGGCCGGTGGAAGTTGTTTGGACTTACTTCCTAGCCCCCATTAGTCCCTGTTCACCTAGCAGTAAAGTAGGTACCTGTTGTAAATCGAAAGTTGCGAATTCGTATTCAGGGAGTTGTCGGAGCTTCCAATAACTTGATGTCATAAACCACTGACTCTTCAGGCTTCTACGCCCTTGACTCTTCAGGCTTCTACGCCCTTAACTCGTGAGACATAAAGGCATGCATGAACTTAGCATGCTTCCCTGTTGGGCTCTGTAAACGCTTCTGCGCTTCACCTTACACACAAGGATGTAGGGGAGGCCCCCCAAAAAAAAAAATGGATAAGGTATGACATATGGTAGCAAAGTGGTTATTAATTATCTCAGCTGCCTCCTCACTAGGTAAATGTGAGATGAAAGGAAGTGTGGGAGACTGACGGTTGAGACCACGGAGATCTTTTACCTTGGAGTACCACTGACCGATGCCGTGCACTTTCCTGGGATAATAAGTCTTCTTGGCCGACTTGATTTCCCTGATGACCTGGTTCCGTAGACTTTTGTACAGGCGGTTGTTGGTGTAGTATGCCTTGTTGCGCTGCTCAATTAGTCTTTTTATGCGGGGTTTAATCCACGGGACATCATCGGGGTGGATCCTCAGTGTCTTGGCTGGAAAGAAGTGGTGGTAGGCTTTGGTGATAGTGTCCAGGTAATTATCCCACTTGTTCTGCACATCGTCTACCGTGATCACTTCAGTCCAGGGATACCGGGTTATCCATTGTCCAAAACGCCGCATAGCAGAGTCAGGGGTAGGTCGGTAAGTCCTGGTGGCAACTGGCGGTGGTGAGAAGGTGGGGGTAGGTGACCACAG
>NW_024737722.1:0-8876 GCF_018991925.1 Homarus americanus
TAGCTTTCATGGGGTTAAATCATCATACAGGTAGGCTTCTCAAGGGGTTAAATCATCATACAGGTAGGCTTCTCAAGGGGTTATATCATCATACAGGTAAGCTTCTCAAAGGGTTAAATCATCATACAGGTAAGCTTCTCAAGGGGTTAAATCATCATACAGGTAAGCTTCTCAAGGGGTTAAATCATCATACAGGTAAGCTTCTCAAGGGTTAAATCACCATACAAATTAGGCTTCTCAAGGGTTAAATCATCATACAGGTAAGCTTCTCAAGGGGTTAAATCATCATACAGGTAGGCTTCTCAAGGGGTTAAATCATCATACAAGTAAGCTTCTCAAGGGGTTAAATCATCATACAGGTAAGCTTCTCAAGGGGTTAAATCATCATACAGGTAGGCTTCTCAAGGGGTTAAATCATCATACAGGTAGGCATCTCAAGTGGTTAAATCATCATACAGGTAAGCTTCTCAAGGGGTTAAATCGTCATACAGATAAGCTTCTCAAAGGGTTAAATCATCATACAGGTAAGTTTCTCGAGGGGTTAAATTATCATACAGGTAGGCTTCTCAAGGGGTTAAATCATCATACAGGTAAGCTTCTCAAGGGGTCAAATCATCACACAGGTAGGCTTCTCAAGGGGTTAAAGCATCATACAGGTAAGTTTCTCAAGGGGTTAAATCATCATACAGGTAAGCTTCTCAAGGGGTTAAATCATCATACAGGTAAGCTTCTCAAGGGGTTAAATCATCATACAGGTAAGCTTCTTAAGGGGTTAAATCATCATACAGGTAAGCTTCTCATGGGGTTTAATCATCATACAGGTAGGCTTCTCAAGGGGTTAAATCATCATACAGGTAAGCTTCTCAAGGGGTTAAATCATCATACAGGTAATCTTCTCAAGGGGTTAAATCATCATACAGTAGGCTTCTGAAGGGGTTAAATCATCATACAGGTAAGCTTCTGAAGGGGTTAAATCATCATACAGGTAGGCTTCTGAAGGGGTTAAATCATCATACAGGTAGGCTTCTGAAGGGGTTAATTCATCAAACAGGTAGGCTTCTCAAGTGGTTAAATCATCATACAGGTAGGCTTCTCAAGGGGTTAAATCATCATACAGGTAGGCTTCTCAAGTGGTTAAATCATCATAGAAGGTAAGCTTCTCAAGGGGTTAAATCATCATGCAGGTAAACTTCTCAAGGGATTAAATCATCATACAGGTAAGCTTCTCAAGGGGATAAATCATCATACAGGTAAGCTTCTCAAGGGGTTAAATCATCATACAGGTAAGGTTCTCAAGGGGTTAAATCATCATACACATAAGCTTCTCAAGGGTTTAAATCATCATAGAGGTAAGCTTCTCAAGGGGTTAAATCATCATACAGGTTAGCTTCTCTAGGGGTTAAATCATCATACAGGTAGGCTTCTCAAGGGGTTAAATCATCATACAGGTAGGTCTTTCTAGGGCTTAAATCATCATACAGGTAGACTTCTCAAGGGGTTAAATCATCATACAGGTAAGCTTTTTAGGGGGTTAAATCATCATACACGTAGGCTTCTCAAGGGGTTAAATCATCATGCAGGTAGGCTTCTCAAGGGCTTAAATCATCATACAGGTAGGCTTCTCAAGGGGAAAAATTATCATACAGGTAGGCTTCTCAAGGGGTTAAATCATCATACAGTTAGGCTTCTGAAGGGGTTAAATCATCATACAGGTAAGCTTCTCAAGGGGTTAAATCATCATGCAGGTAGGCTACTCTAGGGGTTAAATCATCATACAGGTAAGCTTCTCAAGGGGGTTAAATCATCATACAGATAAGCTTCTCAAGTGTTAAATCATCATACAGGTTGGCTTCTCAAGGGGTTGGATCATCATACAGGTAAGCTTTGGAAGGGGTTAAATCATCATGCAGGTAGGTTTTTCAAGGACTTAAATCATCATACAGGTAAGCTTCTCAAGGGGTTAAATCATCATACAGGTAGGCTTCTCAAGGTATTAAATCATCATACAGGTAAGCTTCTCAAGGGGTTAAATCATCATGCAGGTAGGCTACTCAAGGGCTTAAATCATCATACAGGTAGGCTTCTGAAGGGGTTAAATCATCATACAGGTAAGCTTCTCATGGGGTTAAATCATCATACAGGTAGGCTTCTGAAGGGGTTAAATCATCATACAGGTAGGCTTCTCAAGGGGTTAAATCATCATACAGGTAGGCTTCTCAAGGGGTTAAATCATCATACAGGTTAGCTTCTCAAGGGGTTAAATCATCATACAGGTAGGCTTCTCAAGTGGTTAAATCAGCATACAGGTAAGCTTCTCATGGGTTCAATCATCATACAGGTAAGCTTCTCAAGGGGTTAAATCACCATACAGGTAGGCTTCTCAAGGGGTTAAATCATCATACAGGTAAGCTTCTCAAGGGGTTAAATCATCATACAGGTAGGCTTCTCAAGGGGTTAAATCATCATACAGGTTAGCTTCTCAACTGGTTAAATCATCATACAGGTAAGCTTCTCAAGGGGTTAAATAATCATACAGGTAGGCTTCTCAAGGGGTTAAATCATTATACAGGTAGGCTTCTCAAGGGGTTAAATCATCATACAGGTAAGCTTCTCACGGGGTTAAATCATCATACAGGTAAGCGTCTCAAGGGGTTAAATCATCATACAGGTAGGCTTCTCAAGGGGTTAAATCAGCATACGGGTAAACTTCTCAAGGGGTTTAATCATCATACAGGTAGGCTTCTCAAGGGGTTAAATCATCATACAGGCTGGCTTCTCAAGGGGTTAAATCATCATACATGTAGGCTTGTCAAGGGGTTAAATCATCATACAGGTAAGCTTCTCAAGGGGTCAAATCATCATACAGGTAGGCTTCTGAAGAGGTTAAAGCATCATACAGGTAAGTTTCTCATGTTAAATCACTCTGGTGCTTCTCACAAGTTAAATCATCGTTATGCAAGTGCTTCTAAGGGCTTAAAATCATCACATAAGCTTTCAAAGGTTAAACCATCATACAGGTAGCTTCTTAAGGGCTTAAATCATCATACAGGTAGGCTTCTCAAGGGGTTAAATCATCATACAAGTAAGCTTCTCAAGGGGTTAAATCATCATACAGGTAACCTTCTCAAGGGGTTAAATCATCATACAGGTAAGCTTCTCAAGGGGTTGAATCATCATACAGGTAGGCTTTTCAAGGGGTTAAATCACCATACATGTAAGCTTCTCAAGGGGTTAAATCATCATACAGGTAGGATTCTCAAGGGGTTAAATCATCATACAGGCAAGCTTCTCAAGGGGTTAATTCATCATACAGGTAAGCTTCTCAAGGGGTTAAATCATGATACAGGTAAGCTTCTCAAGGGGGTTAAATCATCATACAGGGAAGCTTCTCAAGGGGTTAAATCATCATACAGGTAAGCTTCTCAAGGGTTAGATCATCATACAGGTAAGTTTCTCAAGGGGTTAAATCATCATACAGGTAGGTTTGTCAAGGGCTTAAATCATCATACAGGTAGGCTTCTCAAGGGGTTAAATCATCATACAGGTAAGCTTCTCAAGGGGTTAAATCATCATACAGGTAAGCTTCTCAAGGGGTTAAATCATCATACAGGTAAGTTTCTCAAGGGGTTAAATCATCATACAGGTAGGATTCTCAAGGGATTAAATCATCATACAGGCAAGCTTCTCAAGGGGTTAGATCATCATACATGTAAGCTTCTCAAGGGGTTAAATCATCATACAGGTAGGTTTCTCAAGGGCTTAAATCATCATACAAGTAGGCTTCTCAAGGGGTTAAATCATCATACAGGTAAGTTTCTCAAGGAAGTTAAATCATCATACAGGTAAGCTTCAAGGGGTTAAATCATCATACAGGTAAGCTTCTCAAGGGGTTAAATCATCATACAGGTAGGATTCTCAAGGGGTAAAATCATCATACAGGCAAGCTTCTCAAGGGCTTAAATCATCATACAGGTAAGCTTCTCAAAGGGTTAAATCATCATACAGGTAGGCTTCTCAAGTGGTTAAATCATCATACATGTAATCTTCTCAAGGGGTTAAATCATGATGCAGGTAGGCTTCTCAAGGGCTTAAATCACCATACAGGTAGGCTTCTCAAGGGGTTAAATCATCATACAGGGAAGCTTCTCAAGGGGTTAAATCATCATTCAGGTAAACTTCTCAAGGGGTTAAATCATCATACAGGTAAGCTTCTCAAGGGGTTAAATCATCATGCAGGTAGGCATCTCAAGGGCTTAAATCATCATACAGGTAGGCTTCTCAAGGGGTTAAATCATCATACAGGTAGGCTTCTCAAGGGGTTAAATCATCATACAGGTAGGCTTCTCAAGGGGATAAATCATCATACAGGTAAGCTTCTCAAGGGGTTAAATCATCATACAGTTAGGCTTCTGAAGGGGTTAAATCATCATACAGGTAAGCTTCTCAAGGGGTTAAATCATCATACAGGTAGGATTGTCAAGGGGTTAAATCATCATACAGGTAAGCTTCTCAAGGGGTTAGATCACCATACAGGTAAGCATCTGAAGGGGTTAAATCATCATACAGGTAGGTTTTTCTAGGGCTTATAATCATCATACAGGTAAGCTTCTCAAGGGGTTAAATCATCATACAGGTACGCTTCTCAAGGGGTTAAATCATCATACACGTAAGCTTCTCAAGGGGTTAAATCATTATGCAGGTAGGACTTCTCAAGGGCTTAAATCATCATACAGGTAGGCTTCTCAACGGGTTAAATTATCGAACAGGTAGGCTTTTCAAGGGGTTAAATCATCATACAGGTAGGCTTCTCAAGGGGTTAAATCATCATACAGGTATGCATCTCAAGGGGTTAAATCATCATACAGCTAAGCTTCTCAAGGGGTTAAATCATCATACAGGTAGGCTTCTCAAGAGGTTAAATCATCATACAGGTAAACTTCTCAAGGGGTTAAATCATCATACAGGTAAGCTTCTCAAGGGGATAAATCATCATACAGGTAAGCATCTCAAGGGGTTAAATCATCATACAGGTAAGCTTCTCAAGGGGTTAAATCATCATACAGGTAGGCTTCTCAAGGGGTTAAATCATCGTACAGGTAAGCTTCTCAAGGGGTTAAATCGTCATACAGGTAGGCTTCTCAAGGGGTTAAATCATCATACAGATATGCTTCTTAAGGGGTTAAATCATCATACAGGTAGGATTCTCAAGAGGTTAAATCATCATACAGGCAAGCTTCTCAAGGGGTTAAATCATCATGCAGGTAAGCTTCTTAAGGGTTTAAATCATCATACAGGTAAGCTTCACAAGGGGATAAATCATCATACAGGGAAGCTTCTCAAGGGGTTAAATCATCATACAGGTAGGATTCTCAAGGGGTTAAATCGTCATACAGGCAAGCATTTCAAGGGGTTAAATCATCATACAGGTAAGCTTCTCAACGGGTTAAATCATCATACAGGTAGGCTTCTCAAGGGGTTAAATCATCGTACAGGTAAGCTTCTCAAGGGGTTAAATCATCATACAGTTAGGCTTCTTGCTGCTAAATTCATCATACAGATATGTTTAAGGGTTAAATCATCATACAGGTAGGCTTCTCAAGGGGTTAAATCATCATACAGGTAGGCTTCTCAAGGGGTTAAATCATCATAGAGGTAAGTTTCTCAAGGGGTTAAATCATCATACAGGTAACCTTCTCAAGGGGTTAAATCATCATACAGGTAGCCAGGTTAAATCATACAGGTAGCTTCTCATGTTAAATTATCCATATATAGGTCAAGGTTAAATCATCATACAGGTAAGCCTTAAAGGGTTAAATATCATACAGGTAGGCTTTCATGGGTTAAATCATCATACAGGTAAGCTCATGGGTTAACACATCAATCAAAGGCGTAGGCTTCTCAAGGGTTAAATCAATACAAGTAAGCCTCTAAGGGGTTACAACCACAGTAGGCTTCCAAGCAACTACAGGTAAGAGCTTCTCAAGGGTTAAATCATCATACAAGTTGCCACAAGCAATCATCATGTAAGCTCAAGGGTTAAATCATCATACAGGTAGGCTTCTGTTAAATCATCATACAGGTAAGTCAAGAAGCAACCATCATACAGGTAAGCCTTCAGGGGTTAAATCATCATACAGGTAGGCTTCAAGGGTTAAATCATACAGGTAAGCTAGTTAAATCATCATACAGGTATCAAGGGTTAAATCATCATACAGGTAAGCTTCAGGTTAAATCATCATACAGGTAGGCTTCCAAGGGTTAAATCATCATACAGTAAGCTTTCAAGGGTTAAATCACTGACAGGTAGGCTTCAAGAGTAACATCATACAGGTAAGCCAAGGGTTAAATCATCATACAGTAAGCCAAGGTTAAATCATCATAAGGTGTAAGCTTCTCCAAGAACCATCACAGGTAAGCTTCTCAAGGTTAAATCATGTGGTGGTTGCTAAATCATCATACAGGTAGGCTTTCACGGTTAAATCATCATACAGGTAAGCTTCATGGGTTAAATCATCATACAGGTAAGCTTCTCACAAGTTAATCATCATAGGGTTTCTGATACACCATCACAGGTAAGCCTCAAGAACCATCATAGGCAGGCTTTAAGAATCATCACAAGTAGGCTTCAATTCATCATACAGGTTAGCTTTCAAGGTTAAATCATCACACAGGTAGGCTTTCAGTGTTATATCATCATACAGGTTACCTCCTGGCGTTAAACTATCATTTCTCAAGGGGTTAAACCATCATACAGGTAAGCTTCTCAAGGGTAAATCATCATACAAGTAAGCTTCTCAAGGGGTTAAATCATCACACAGGTAAGTTTAAGGGGTTAATCATCATACAGGTAAGCCAAGGGGTTAAATCATCATACGTCACAGCTTCAAGGGCTTAAATCATCAGTACAGGTAAGCTTCCTGGCGTTAACCATCATACAGGTAGGCTTCTAAGGTGTTAATTCATCAAACAGGTAGGCTTCAAGGGTTAAATCATCATACAGGTAAGCTTCTATGGATTAAATCATCATACAGGTAGGCTTTGAAGGGGGGCTAACCATCATATCAGTAAGCTTCCACAAGCGTTAAATCATCATACAGGTAAGCTTCTCAAGGGTTAAATCATCATACACGTAAGCTTCTCAAGTATTTAAATCCACCATACAGGTAAGCTTCTCAAGAAAACATCATACAGGTAGCTTCAAGGATAAACCCAACAGGTAGCCCAATGGCTAAATCATCACACACGTGCCCCTCAATGGTCAAATCATCATACACGTAAGCCTCAAGGGTTAAATCATCATGCTGCGGGGCTTCCAACACACAACTCAAGGTTAAACCATCAACACATAAGCCTCAAGGCTTGACTACCAAGACAAGTAAGCTTCTCTGGTGTTAAACCTAACATCCAACAAACAACCCACAACTAAGGTTAAATCATCATCAGGTAAGCTCAAGGGTTAACCATGCAGGTAATCTTCAATAAACCACCAACAGGTAAGCTCAAGGTTAAATCATCATGCAAAGCTTCATAAAAATCACCATGCAGGAATCATCCAATAAACATCACACAGAAGCCCCAAGGGATAAATCAACACACAGGTGCTTCCAATGTAAAACCATCATACAGATAGCTCAAGGGTTAAAATCATCATCCAGCAACCTTCTAAGGTCAACCAACATACAGGTAGCCTCAAGGGAATCATCATACAGGAAGCCCTCAATAAACCACCACAATGTAGGCTTCAATGGTTAAATCATCATACAGGTAAGCTTCCACAAGTTAAATCACATACATAACCAAGGGTTAAACCATCATACAGGTAGCTTCCACAAGAAACCATCACACAGGCAGGCTTCTCAGGCGTTAAATCACAACAGAAGCCTCAAGGCTAAACCGTCACACAGGTAAGCGTCTCAGGGGTTAAACCATCATACAGTAGGCCCAACAAATCATCACACAGGAAGCCCTCAAGGGGTTAAATAATCACACAGGTAAGCCTCAAACAAATCATCAACAAGTAAGCCTCTCGAGGGGTTAAATCAATACATACTTCATAAAGTTAACCCACCATACAGGTAAGCTCTCAAGGTCAAACACACACAGGTAGGCTTCAAGGGGTTAAAGCATCATACAGTAAGTTTCTCAAAGCAAATTATCATACAGGCCTCAAGGGGTTAAATCATCATACAGGTAAGCTGCCCAAGGGGTTAAATCATCACACAGGTAAGCTTCATGCAAACCACCATACACATGTTTTCTCAAGGTTAAATCATCATACACGTAAGCTTCTCAAGGGTTTAAATCATCATACAGTAAGCTTCTAAGGGGCAAACCATCACACAGGTAGGCTTAAGAAAAAAGCATCATACAGGTAAATTTCAAGAAACACCATACAGGTGCTTCTCAAATAACCATCATCCTGTAAGCCCAAGGCTAAACCATCACACAGGATTTCTCAATGATAAATAAATCATACAGGTAATTCACAAAAACCCATCACAAAGCCTCCAAGGTTAAATCATCATACAGGCAAGCCCACGAGGATAAATCATCAACAGGCAAGCTTCTCATGTTTTCAAATCACCATACAGGTAAGCTCTTAAGGGCTAAACCATCAACACGTAAGCTTCTCAAGGGTTTAAATCACATCATACACGTAAAATAATCAAGGCCAAATCATCATACAGGTAAGCTTCTGAAGGGGTCAAATCATCATACAGGTAGGCTTCTGAAGGTTAAAGCATCATACAGGTAAGTTTCTCAAGGGGTTAACCATCATACAGGTAAGCTTCAAGGGGTTAAATCATCATACAGGTAAGCTTCTCAAGGGTTAAACCATCATAGGTAGGCTTCTCAAGTGATAAATAATCATACAG
>NW_024737723.1:0-17440 GCF_018991925.1 Homarus americanus
CCTTCTTTCCCCTTTTCCCTCTTCATCTATCTACATGTATCTATCTAACTATTTATCTATCTATCTTTCTATCTATCTATCTACCTACCTATCTATCTATCTATCTATCTATCTATATATATATATATCGATCTATCTAGGTATCTATCTATTTATCTATTTTTCTATCTATCTATCTATTTATCTATCCATCTATCTATCTATATATCTATTTATCGCTCTCCTTTGAAGTAGGTAGTGACGTCGTAAGTGATTAAGACTCTCTCTCTCTCTCTCTCTCTCTCTCTCTCTCTCTCTCTCTCTCTCTCTCTCTCTCTCTCTCGCTCGCTCGCTCGCTCTCTCATATAATCAACATTATCAGCCAACAGCTGATCAATAATACAGTATCATCCTAAAACTGATCAATAATACAGGATCATCCTACAATTGATCAATATCTTTCTACAGCTGATTAATAATACAGTGTCATCCTACAGCTGATCAATAATATCCTACTGCACATCAATATTATCACCCTACAGCTAATCAATAATATCTTTCTGCAGCTGATGAAATATCCTACGGCAGATCAATAGTATCACCCTAGAGCTGATCAACAATATCCCCCTGTCTTCCGTCGTCAGCCAGGCCTCAATCACAATTCTCGACGTCAGAAAACATGGTGACGGGGATGTAGAACTGGGTAAAGCATGTCGTACATGGCTAAAAATAGTTTTGGGGTAAGCTCAAAATTCTGGCCGGAATCTCACATCCCCCCTTAAAATGTATTGGACTCAACGGGGACACGCTAATGATATAGAATCTACAGCGATGATCTTGAGCGATTAGAATCTACTGGGTGCACCTTAAGGGGTTAGAATCTACTGGGTGCACCTTAAGGGATTATAATCTATGAGGTGCGCCTTAAGGTTTTAGAATCTACATGGGGGATCTATTTAAGGGTCTAGAATCTACGGGGGTGATCTGTTTACAGAATTTGAATCTACTGGGTGCACCTTAAGGGATTAGAATCTGCGGGTGCACCTTAAGGCATTAGAAGGTGCGGGGTGCACCTTAGTTGTATCCGAGGCTCTGATGAGGGAAGAACCTCGACGTCAACATAAACAGATTGACCTTCGAGTTTCGAGAGGAGCAGAGATTATTACCGGTATCCCCTGCCCCTTCCCTCCCGTCCCCATTCCCCCCACCCCCTCTCTCTCTCTGTCTCTCTCTCTCTCTCTGTCTACAACCCTCCCCTTCCTCATATGTTATTCTTAAATCCTTTCTATTTTTCTAATTTTACTCTTTCCATCCTTCATTCCTTCTCTTCGTTTCTGCTCAGCCTCACTTCCCACCTTTCGTCCCTTTCTTCCTCCTTTCTCTCTCTCTCTCTCTCTCTCTCTCTCTCTCTCTCTCTCTCTCTCTCTCTCTCTCTCTCGGTACCTACTTATCTTAAACCTCCCTCCTTACATCATTCCTACCTCCTTCCTTCTTCCTTCCCCATCGCTTCCTCCTGTTTCATTTCCTATTCACCTTCTTTACGTCTTTTCCACTCTTTCCGCCTGTGCATCGCTTTTTTCCTCTCCCTCCCGCCTTACTTTTCGTTTTCCATTATCAACTCTTCATCCTTCTCCCACCCTCCCTTCTGTCTTTCTTCCTTCTTTCCGTCCATTCATCCTTTCTTTTTCCGTCGTTTCATCCTCCTTTCTCTGTTCCCCTCTCTTCTTTTATTTCCTCCTTCCCTCCCCGCTGTGCTCCACCCAACTCCCTTCTTTCCACTCTCTTTCCTCCCAGACCTTATTGCCCTCCCAGTCAACACCCCTCCATCCCTCCCTCCCTCCCATCACCTTCTCATTATCGCCTCCCTCCCTATCTACTTACACCATCATCCCCCGTTCCTCTCTCGATCCTTACCGCCTCCATTTCTACCTCTCTCCTATTATTCCCTCCCCCTCCCAACTATTAACTCCCTCCTTCCCTCCTTCCCTTCATACCTCCCTGCCGCCTCCTTCCCTCGCTATCTTCATCTACCTCCCACACTTTCCTAATTTCCTTCCTTACCTACATCCCTTCCTTACTGCCACCTCCATGTCATCTCCTTCTAATCATCCCTTCCCTCCTTTCATCCTTCCCTGCCAACCACCTCCATCATCCTGGTCGTCTCACCTTTCAGCACCACCAGGGAGGCCATCTTCAGCTCACACGACCCCTGGAGGAACAACGAGATGCTGGCAAAATTTTACTATATTGACTGCTCTCTCTCTCTCTCTCTCTCTCTCTCTCTCTCTCTCTCTCATCCACATCTCCTTTTAACCCATATTAAGAGCCGGTTTACACAAGTGGTAGTAGTAGTAATGACACACACACACACACACATATTACATACTTGACCACCGAAGGGACAAGACGTACCTGACGCTCCTCTGGGAGAAGGCAGGTCAACTGTTATGTTGGCCTATACCAACTCCCTCCCCTGAACCCAGCCTCCCCACCGGAATATCAACAAGTTCTCGCAGAAGTTACTATTTCATTTAGAAAAGGAATGGAACCAGTGTTGAATAGTGGTGACCAGTGCTTAAGTCAGTGAAAAACAACTCAACAGTAACAGCTAAGTCGTACCCAAGCTAATCTTCACACAGTGAGGTCCCAGGTACCCACTGATAACTGCCTGTGAGACTCAACAACACCATCTATGTGTTAATCCGTCTACGATAGGGAGGCCTGGGACCACACCTCACTAACTTGAGTGAGTGAGGTCCTGTGACACCAGACCACGTGGTGTCCCCATGATGCTACGGCACCACGTAGTGAATGAGTTGCTACAGCATCATGTGAGGTTCCTCATAACACCATCTGTGAGGGAATTACTACACTACGTCAGGCCACTCATAACACCATCTGTGAGGGAATTACTACACTACGTCAGGTTTCTCATAACACCATCTGTGAGGGAATTACTACATCACATCAGGACCCTCATAACACCATTTGTGAGGGAATTACTACACCACGTCAGGTTCCTCATAACACCATCTGTGAAGGAATTACTACACCACGTGATGCCCCTCATAACACTATCTGTGAGGGAATTACTACACCACATCAGGCACCTCATAACACCATCTGTGAGGGAATTACTACACCACGTGATGCCCCTCATGACACCACCTGTGAGGGAATTACTACACCATGTCAAGCCCCACTTAACACCACCTGTGAGGGAACTACTACACCACATGATGCCCCTCAGAACACCATCTGTGTGGGAGTTACTACACTACGTGTCTGCTGTTCAACACTTCAGCGTACATGATCTACGTGACCTCCACTGTAAACATTAACCTGTATGTTCACTGTATGTTCCTTTACCTTTCTCTAATGAAGGCTTTTGTCCAATGTATATTTTCAGCCTTCGGGCTGTAGAACTTTTTCAATAAACCGATAATTCTTATTATTATTATCATTATTACACACTCACACACACACACACACCATTTGTAACGGGCCGAGTTCTTCTCATTTTATATTTTACCATCCAGATATTCTTTTCGGTTATTATTATTCAATACTTTATATATATGTATGTGTATTCTTACTTACATTTTTATAGTATTATTTTCTGAGTTATGTATGTGTTTTATATTAGACTTTCATGGTGTATTTATTTAATAATTTCTATGCTGTGGCTTTAGTTCGACAATGTACATACATGTCTTATCTTTCTCTTCTTATACTTTCCAAGTCTTACATTTCTTTCATATATATTATATTCTCTTTCATATATTTTGTTCTAGTTATATTCTAAACCATGGATTAATCTGGGAAACCATGTCTTTCTTATTATCACTGTGAGGGGGCGGATTCTTGGGCTGCCACCAATGTGAGGGGGCGGGTTCCCTCTCTGTTTCTACACCTCCCTCATCTTACTTACTTCTCTTAGTTCTTACTCTTACTCAGTTCCGTCACCTATTCTTTGGTAGCATGGACATTCTTTTGGTAGCATGGTCATTCTTTTGGTAGCATGGTCATTCTTTTGGTAGCATGGTCATTCTTTTGGTAGCATGGTCATTCTTTTGGTAGCCTGGGCATTCTTTTGGTAGCATGGTCAAGGGTCTAGGCACGTGAGTATGGTAATTTTGGTATCAGGTCACTTGGATGGAAATAAAGGTAAAATAATGTGGGAGAAATGAATACACCTAAAGTACTCTAAAAACAAATTTATTAATAGGCAATCAATGGGGGAAAGATATTGTATTAATCCTATAATTACCAGGCTCACCTCCCGGGGCTTAGTGCAAACTCAGTACCTTCTTCTTTACTCTTACTCACAACATTACTGGTGGTAAATTACATGGCACTCCTTGTAGATTATTCAACATATACGTAAACAATGACACTAGTATATGCAGGGGTCTACTACCCAACATGGGATAATTATTTCCAACTAATTATCCCTAACATACATGTTACAACACTCTCTGTGGACATATACTTCCAAGGAGTAACCCAGGGTAGAGCACTGGGGCTGTTGTTATTGTGGGGTAGCCAGACACATGGCGGGTCTGGGGTCTGGCCCAACAAAGCCGTGGGGCACATTAATCAGGCCGCATCGGTGCCATCTTCACATATATGATCCCGGCTGGACATCTAATACTTCCGAGGCCGTTGTTGGATGGTAGAGCGATTCAAGAATCACAATGGGATCTGTATGGATGAAGGGACGGGCACTCACTAACGGTGACAACAACATCACGTTTCAGGGGACGTTAAAGACGTAAATATGACTTCACTCAGAGCATATCAACTACGTTACTGTAACACTTGCACAATCAACTATTAATTGGGTCAAATCACTTAAAGAAGGGCGAATTACAACACAGAGTGGAATGGCATACCTGTATGGATGAAGGGACGGGCACTCACTAACGGTAGAAATGCCCGCGGGGCCCTCACTCATAACAGACCAGGGAGTCCACCTACTTCTATTCCGATGAATTAATTCACTGTACATTCTGACGTTGAAATTGAGACTATGAGCTCAGTTTCATTCCCTACTATTATCTTCACTAACAATGCTCTGACTCAGCTATCAAAAGCAAAATTAAATTGATTACAAAGGGTTGGATGACAACAGGTCCCAACATACAGCGTCTAAACAAAGACGGCCTATCGATGACGTCATCAAGGAACAGAGAAAACGGAGGACGTTTCCACTGGGGGGACTCAGAAGGTTTTGTGGACGTTTGGGCGTAATATGAATCCTTAAGGTTTTCAGGTTAGCCGTCATCACGATCATGACACCACACTTATTATACTTACAACGGTAGCCTGCCACTACCCAGAATTTTATTTGAATATAACATACCTTAGTTAACTGTTAGGTAGCGAGCTTATAGGCACGTGAGTAAGTATTATTTTCTGGGAACTAATGTTTAGAAGAAGTAGAGTGGTGATACTCATAGATTACTAATTAAATATTTATTAACACAGTGAGTGGATAAGATGCATCTTAGATTCACTCAGACAAAACAGAACTGCAATTTACTTATTAAGTCATTAACACTTCAATAACTTATTACCTCAGTAAACACCTCCAAATACTTATAACTTCATTAGACAATTGTGGTATTATTACTCAGACAAATGAGATTCAGTAAGTATTATACACAAGATATCACTGAACCCTCAGGTCTTACTTTAACCAGTAACAAATTACATCTTCAATTCTAGGTTACAACATTTAACAATCATTATATTATTCCATTGTTACTGCAAGTGGATAATATGACACACTTGACATTATCCCGAATCAATCTATAAAATCACGTTCTATCGGCATGAACATGATACTTTTCCTTCAGTTCGTGCACTCAACTCACATAACATATTTCCTGGTAATATCAACATTCATGGATTCACTACTTAACCTGGGATGTCCATATTTCTGTTACTTATTCCCTCAATCAAGATACAATAATACTTAGGCCCATGTAACTGTGAGGAGTGCCTCAGGGTATATATCCCGGGTGTCTCCATAACAAATGAAGATCGCTGTTAGGGGGTCGGTTGTAGACCGACACACGCCAAGGGAGCTGGCGCTTGAGTTGCAGGAAACGGGCCTCCCAGTTTAATCCTGTTGAATTCACGGCATCGTCCAACCCGGCTACCGACCTACGGTAACCGATGAGTATTCAGCTCAACACACTGGCTCAATAGCCCACAAAACATGTAACTCTGCTTTCGTTTGAGTCCTCCATCTCAGGAATCCGTTTTCTCATCGCTTCAAAACGCCTCAGTCCTCCGTTATCCCATTTTCTCTGACTTCCTGAAACCAACCTCTCTATAAAGTAAAGCTGAAGGTGAGAGAGAACACCATTGTTTTGAGTCAACTTAGATATGTCTGATTACAGTTAAAGCATACCAGATCCCTTGTGAGTGATGTTGAAAACTTTAACTGTCTTTATTGTTCGTAACACTTGTTTAGTAAGTGCGTGTCGAGTCTGCCAGTACGTATAGCGTCCAAGGAGATTGTCCCTGGTTAGAGCCAGGCATTTCTGAGTACTACTGAAATTAGATCATTTTGATGCCCAAACATCAGAGAATCTGATGTTTGTAGTTTAGTTAGTGTCAGTTGTCTATTCAAGAAAGCCATTAATCTCCTGAAAGAACATGTCAAGCTTCTTATCTCCAAGATCTCAACCTATACCCATAGAGGGCCCAAGTTCTTAGGTCCCGTGCAGTGTGCATTGAACACGGTTGTGCACTCCACGACTGGAGTGCAGCCACACTTTGCTTTTTTCTCACGCCATGCTCACCGACAAGTGGGTATTGGATTACCTGTAATAGAAAGTGAAAGCAGTGAGGGGTTAGGAGAAGCTCACAGATTGATAAAAGAGATTTCCGAGAGAACGTCAAGGGAAGTCAGACAACGAGCCAATAGAGATAGGAAGAACGAAGAAGTCCAGTTGGGACAAATGGTATGGGTGAGGGCTGAAGTACCTCTTCCAGGTACTAGTAGGAAATTGAACGCCAAATGGAGGGGTCCGTATACAGTAACTGATATCATCCGAGACGGTGCCTCCTATGAACTCACAAACGTGTCAGGCGAAACAGAGATAATACAAAGAGCAGCAGAGAAACTAAAAAGGTTCGTGGGTAGGGATATGTTTACGAAGTTGAATGACATTCATTTTCCACCTTGTGAGTCTTCATCAGATTCAGAACCAGATGGAAGAGAAAGGTTGGGCAGTCCAGGGAACCCAGGGGGAGTTCCTGCGGCTAGGTTCCCACAGAGAAGGAGGAGACCGAGTTCTTTCTCTTTATAATTTACCATCCAGATATTCTTTTCTGTTAGTATTCTTATTTATTCCTACATTTATATGTTCTTTGTAGCCTTCTTTTCAATGAGTATCCTGTTTTATAGTTATCCTTCTTCAATTCTTTATTTAGATATATACCTTATATTCGTATATATTCTTATATATTCTTATATATTCTTATATAGGTAACTCTTATGTTTCTCTGCTTACATTCTTATAGTATTCTTTTCTTAGTTATGTATATTTTTTTATATTAAACTGTCATGGTGAATTTATTTAATAATTTGTAGGCTGCGTCTTTAGTTCCCCAATTTACATACATGTCTTATCTGTCTTTTCTTATACTTTCCAAGTCTTTCATATACTGTATATCATTTTCTTCCATATATTTTGTTCTAGTTATATTCTAAACCATGGATTAATCTGGGAAACCATGTCTTTCTATTATCACACTTATTATACTTACAACGGTAGCCTGCCACCACCCAGAATTTTATTAGAATATAACATATCTTAGTTAAATGTTAGGTATCGAGCTTATAGGCACGTGAGTAAGTATTATTTTCTGGGAACCAATGTTTAGAAGAAGTAGAGTGGTGATACTCATAGATTACTAATTAAATATTTATTAACACAGTGAGTGGATAAGATGCATCTTAGATTCACTCAGACAAAACAGAACCGCAATTTACTTAAGTCATCAAACACTTCAAGAACTTATTACCTCATTAAACACCTCCAAGTACTTATTACTTCATTAGACAATTGTGGTATTATTCCTTTGACAAATAAGATTCAGTAATTATTATACACAAGATAACACTGGACCCTCAGGTCTTACTTTATAAGTAACAATTTACATCTTCACTTCTTGGTTGCAACATTTAACAATCATTACATTATTCCATTGTCACTACAGATGATTATATGACACTTGACAAATCCCAAATCAACTTATAACATCACGTTCTATAGGCATGAAAAACATGATACTTTTCCTTCAGTTCATGTACTCAACTCACATAACATATTTCCTGGTAATATCAACATTTATGGGTTCACTACTTAACCTTGGATTTCCATATTTCTGTTAGTTATTCCCTCAATCAAGATACAATAATACTTAGGCCCATGTAACTGTGAGGAGTGCCTCAGGGTATATATCCCGGGTGTCTCCATAACAAATGAAGATCGCTGTTAGGGGGTCGGTTGTAGACCGACACACGCCAAGGGAGCTGGCGTCTGAGTTGCAGGAAACGGACTTCCCAGTTTAATCCTGTTGAATTCACGGCATCGTCCAACCCGGCTACCGACCCATGGGCCTGGAGATACATTGAGGAAGAGTCACGAATGCGTAAATGTCTAACTTCAACTATACAAAACATATGTCTGGCAACGGTTCAGACTCTTACTTTATATTAATCCTTTCACTGGGTAAATGATAATTTCACTGTTACAACATGAACACTGATATTCACAAAATTGACTAAGTTAAACTGAATTAATAGGCGGCGGAACACACGTTAACATACCTGGATATACATTGAGGAAGAGTCACGAATGCGTGATTCTCCCTCGTGTAGAGGTATATACGTACGTGCACCCGCGGGGCAGCTTGGGCCTCCGTATTCATACCAGAAAGGTCGATCTTACCAACAACATACCTTCTCTACCATTTTGGATCACCGTATACTTAGTTATGAACTCCGGTGTTCCTGATCAGGGTAATTTCATATGTCTATTCATATAATCTAATCAGAGGTTGAGCTTGCCAGGAAAAGGTGGAATATACACGTTGATAACAATAATTCTGCGAGCTAAGGAGATTAATGACTTTCTTAAATAGACAACTGACACTAACTAAACTATAAACATCAGATTCTCTGATGTCGGGGAGACAAAATGATATAACTTCAGGCGCGATCAGAAACTAATGGATATCCCCAGACGACATAAAATACGCCACTCTAGCTGGCAAACTCGACACTCACTTACTTGACACGTTTTATTAACAATAAGGACAGTTGAAGCGTTCAACACCACTCACAATGGATCTTGAATGTTCCAACTGTAAACAGACATATCTAAGTTGACTCAAAACAAGGGTGTTTTCTCTCACATTCAAGTTCATTTTATAGAGAGGTTGGTTTCAGTAAGTCAGAGAAAATGAGATAACGGAGGAGTAAGGTGTCTTGAAGTGATGAGAAAACGGACTCCTCAGATGAAGGACTCAAATGAAAGCAGAGTTACATGTTTTGTGGGCTATTGAGCGTAATATGAATCATTTGATTTTGGCGCTAGCTGACGTGTATGACCGTGGTCGTTACAAAGCTTTCCCCTCCCAAAGATTTAATATTATGCGGTATAGTCAACAAAACATTCACAGTAAATACATAATTTTCAAAACACAATATCTTGCAGTACTGGGGTAATGGTCAACAATACAGGCAACACACATGTTACAAAATTTTCACATACATAAATTTTGCAACTCAAATGAATAATCACAAAACTTCCAGCCATGGGCAGATAAAATGAACAGGACCACTTGTCATGGCACACAGAAGAACATAATCATACATCAATATTACAGAACATAATAATAAAATAACAGGCCGGCCTCAATTACAGTTTTTACATTTTTGACAACAACATCCAACAGGATGACAGGTAGTTTCCATCTAGGCGATTGATCAGATATGTATAACACTGGACCCAAGCACCAAAATTCAACAATTGAGATCTCAAGCTAGGATTAGATAGACGGACCCCATCCAGCCACTGAAGTATTTAGGTTGACCTTATCACAAAAGAATCACTCTTCACTCACGAGACGAGGCAAGATCTAAGTGGCCAGAGTATGGACTCAAATAGACTATAATGCCAGCGAACCTGTCCACATAAAACCCCCAAAACCTCAGTGCCCTTCTGTTACTTTGCAATGCAAGCGTTTTAAACTGCACTAGGTCCATGTACTGTACTCCTGTACACGCCTAGCCGTGACTTTGCAATGCAAGCATCTTAAACTGCACTCGGTCCATGTACTCCTGTACACGCCTAGCCGTGACTAAAGTCCAGCCCAACTACTTCCGACACCAACCCCAGGCCTACTGCAGATAGGACCTCCAAGCGAACTTGATCACTCACACCAAACAATGTTCTCACTGCAGTAAGACACATCTACTCATTCCTCTTGCCCATAAACATACTCACAATCCCTCCACAAAAGTTTCACGCTGGCCAAACTTGAATGGCAAAACCCACAGTTGATGTTCATTATCAACACATCCCAACAAGATGTAGATGCCCTTGACGGCAGAATCATCAGGTGGTAACATTTACTTTTACTACTACATAGTACAGTGCTTTTCACCTTCAGCTCATCCCCGGTAACATCTTCGTATTTGGTACTTACAAGTCCTAAGGGGCCGTATGCCTAAAGTATTGACAAAACTTAAAGAAATTAACGGCACTTCACTGCCTGTATCAATTAAAACTGTACAATTACACCCTCCCACCGACAAGTGTATGAAAGGGGAAACGCTGGAAGGACTTTCTCAATACTCTGGCTAACCTGTCTGACTAGGTTGAAAAATAATTATTCCACCCTATAACATCATCGGGGTAGTTACATTCAACTCAGTTCTTTGCTGCTAAAAGGGCCTACTACTTGGTTTACTTCAATGGCAAAAAAAAAAAAAAAAAAAACGGGACTGGCTGAAAAGCCCAAAAGATAAGCTTGTAAATTTTCATAAGTTATATTCCATCACTAAATGTGGTTAGGTCTACTTTTGTCGTTAAGTACTACTTTAATATTATGCGTCTTTCAAGTCTAAGGTAGAATACTATTCATTGCTCGCCGCTCTCTCTACTAATTCATCTAAGTTGGGTAAGTCTAAGTATACTTATCAAAAGAGCTATTCAAATCACTGACTTCCCCCCTTCTCAAACCCAAAGTCTAGTACCCATGATAACCACTAGCTTCCTCAGCCTCGCCGGCAGTTTTCCTTTCATCAGGTTCTGATCCCGACGGGAAATCTCTAAACTTGATTTTCCCCCTACCTCTCCGAGCCTTCAGCGTTATTTCCCGCTGAATACTTGCCTCCATGGCTTTGTTAAGTTCTGCTCGGAACTCACACGCAAGTTGTAACTTATTAACAACTACTGTGATCATCGTGCGTTGATGTCACAACAAAACTTCTACAAAACTACCCCACCAAAGATAAATTCAATTAACACTCTTCAAGACAGGGGGTTGTAAACATTAACACATAAATGCCTCGGATACTTCTTAAATTGATACTCACCAAAATTATAACCGGTAATAGTATGGGAGACTGTCACCCCGAAAATTAAATATCTCTAAAGAGAACACTACAAGGTTTCAATTCACAAAGTACTCATAGCAATGCTCAAAATAAAATACTTGATGATACTTGACGAGAATGTCTCAAGAAAATATAACTCTGTAGATTTCACGAAGGACTAACACAAAGCAGATTTTCTGTACTCACAAGAAATCACTGTCTTTTTCAAATATCTTGACACTGTGTTAACACTACACAATTTACTCTGTGCTTTACTCACAATTGGTGGTCCTTACATATACAGAAGGTGTTTCCAGCAATACATTTTCAGAGATTGTATGCCTTAGATGTCCATATCACCAGAGAGTCCTCAACCCACTCAATACTATTGCTGAAAATACACCGGAATTAGTTCTCAAATACATATAACCTCTCTACCAATAATGCATATCAGTCTACACTGTAAGAAATGATAATGCAGTATGTAATAAAATTCTCAGTTAAAAGAAACAGGTTGAAAAATACCACACTGAAAAATTTAACACCAAATTTGTGTTATCTTAATAAATTAAATGGTAACAAATTGACTCCAACTGAGAACTAGTCATTTGCTCAGCACACATGAAAGTAACATAGACCACACTAAAAAACATGACAACATAGAAGAACTGGAGGTCAACATTGCAAGTGGAAGGGCGATAGACAGGCGGGGAAATGGAAATATTGTGGCTGAGTGGAGCGAGGTCAGAAGCCAAGTCCTCACTAGACTAATGGCGTTATTCAGTCTCTAGCTGAAAGCCAATTTGGCTCCTAGAGGGTCAGCCGAAAAACTTAACTGTAATCCAATGGTAATTTTTCTCCAAGTGGAACTTTAAGTAGGGTTAGCAAGTAATGCAGGCAATCACGAATCACACACTACCTTGGGGTTCCTTGAGGTAGAGAATTCTACAGGGCTAAATTTGTCATGCCTTCTACTCGGAAGACTGAAACAACTGAACATTTCTTTTGAGGATTGTCGAGGTCAATCTTACGACAATGGAGCATATATGAGAGGAAACATCAAAGGAGTTCAAGCCAGGCTTCTTCAACAGAATTCTCGGGCATTATTTGTCCCGTGTGGTGCCCATAATTTGAATTTGATATTAGCTGACGCTGCCAATAGCTCCCTAGATGCAACTTGTTACTTCGGATATTTAACGAAAGAATTCATTGTTTTCAGTCTCCCCTCAGAGGTGGCAAGTTCTTTTAAAACATGTCAACTTTACTCTGAAATCGTGGTCAGACGTCAGATGGGAAAGTCGAATAAAAAGTGCGGAGGCAATTAGATATCAACCCGCGCAAATCAGTGAAGCGCTTTTGGAGCTCAGAGAATCTGCAACTGACCCTGTCATCAAAGTTGAGGCTCAATCGTTGGCAGAGGAAGTAGGGTCATACCGTTTTGTCATTTGCTCAATTGTGTGGTATGATATGCTCAACAAAATTCATATCGTGAGCAAACTAATGCAGTCGACTACGATACAGCTCGGCGTGGCTGTAGATCTGCTCAAAAAGACCAGAGATGATATTGTCAGCTACAGAAATACAGGTTTTGCTGATGCACTAACTATTGCTAAAGAAATCTGTGAAGCGATGAGCGTAGACACGGTGCTGAAACAGAAGACTAAGAACTAAAAAATGTCACTTTAGCTATGAGTGTGCAGACGAACCTGTCAGCGATGTACTCAAGAGGATGGAGACTACATTTTCAATGTGGTAGTGGATACTGTGATTTCCTCTCTTAAGGAGAGGTTCAAGACCTTGGGCGAGGTGAATGAAAAGTTCAAGGTATTGTTGGGGTTCACGGACATGTCTGACAAAGATATTGTCGGAACTCACACATAAGTTGTAACTTATTCACAACTACTGTGATCATCGTGCGCTGATGTCACAACAAATCTTCTACAAAACAACCCCACCAAAGATAAATTCAATTAACACCCTTCCAGAGCAAAGGGGGTAAGCAATTGTTTTATAAATGCCTCGGATACTTCTTGAAATGGATACTCACCAGAAATAAATAATGCAGTAGTGTGACTCACTCAGAAAATTAAGTATCTCTAAAGAGGACAATACAAACTTTCAATTCACAAAGTACTCATAGCAATGCTCAAAATAAAATACTTGATGATACTTGACGAGAATGTCTCAAGAAAATATAACTCTGTAGCTTTCACGGATGATTAACACAAAGCGGATTTTCTGTACTCACAAGAATTCACTGTCTTTTTCAATTATCTTGACACTGTGTTAACACTACACAATTTACTCTGTGCTTTACTCACAATTGGTGGTCCTTACATGTACAGAGGGTGCTTCCAGCAATTCATTTTCAGAGATTGTATGTCTTAGATGTCCATTTCACCACAGAGTCCTCAACCCACTCAATACTATGGCTGAAAATACACCGGAATTAGTTCTCAAATACATATAACCTCTTTACCAACAATGCATATCAGTCTACACTGTAAGAAATGGTAAGGCGCTATGTAATAAAATTCTCCGTTAAATAAAAACAGGTTGAAAAATACAACAATGAAAAATTTAACACCAAACTTGTGTTATCTCAATAAATTCAATGGTAACAAATTGACTCCAACTGAGAACTAGCCATTTGCTCAGCACACATGAAAGTAACATAGAACACACTAAAAAAAACATGACAACATAGAAGGAACTGGAGGTCAACATTGCAAGTGGAAGGACGATAGACAGACGGGAAATGGAAATGTTAATGGCTGAGTGGAACGGGTGGCGCCAAGTCCTCACTAGACTAATGGCGATTATTCAGTCTCTAGCTGAAAGCAATTTGGCTCTAGAGGGTCAGCCGAAAAACTTAACTGTCAATCCAATGGTAATTTTCTCCAAGAAGTGGAACTTTAAGTAGGGTTGAGAAAATAATACAGGCACAATCCACAGTCCTACCTTGGGGTTCCTTGAAGAGTGAAAATCTTTTCCATGAGGCTAAATTGGTCATGAATTCTACTCGGAGGAAGACAAACAAATAGACATTTCTTTTGAGAGTTAGCGAGGTAAATCGACAATAAGAAAACAAATATAAGAGAAACATCAAAAGGAGTTCAAAGCCAGAGCTATTCCAGCAAATTCTCCGTATATTTGTCTGCCAATTTTTATAATTTGAATTTTATATTAGGTGACGCTGCCAAGAGCTCCCTAAATGCAACTTGTTACTTTGGATATTCAACGAAAGTATTCACATTGTTTTCAGCCTCTCCTCAGAGGTGGCAAGTTCTTTTAAAACATGTTAATATTACTCTGAAATCGTGGTCAGACGTCAGATGGGAAAGCCGAGTAAAAAGTGTGGAGGCAATTAGATATCAACCTCCGCAACTCAAAGAAGCGCTTTTGGAGCACAGAGAATCTGCAACTGACCCTGTCATCAAAGTTGAGGCTTAATCGTTGGCAGAGGAAGTAGGGTCATACCGTTTTGTCATTTGTTCAGTTGTGTGGTATGATATACTCAGCAAAATTCAGCACGTGAGCAAACTAATGCAGTCGACTACGATACAGCTCGGCGTGGCTGTAGATCTGCTCAAAAAGACCAGAGATGATATTGTCAGCTACAGAAATACAGGTTTTGCTGATGCACTAACTATTGCTAAAGAAATCTGTGAAGCGATGAGCGTAGACACGGTGCTGAAACAGAAGACTAAGAACTAAAAAATGTCACTTTAGCTATGAGTGTGCAGACGAACCTGTCAGCGATGTACTCAAGAGGATGGAGACTACATTTTTCAATGTGGTAGTGGATACTGTGATTTCCTCTCTTAATGAGAGGTTCAAGACCTTGGGCGAGGTGAATGAAAAGTTCAAGGTATTGTTGGGGTTCACGGACATGTCTGACAAAGATATTGTCGGAACTCACACATAAGTTGTAACTTATTCACAACTACTGTGATCATCGTGCGCTGATGTCACAACAAATCTTCTACAAAACAACCCCACCAAAGATAAATTCAATTAACACCCTTCCAGAGCAAAGGGGGTAAACATTGACACATAAATGCCTCGGATACTTCTTAAATGGATACTCACCAAAATAAATAATCGGCAGTAGTATCGGTGACTCACTCTCCGAAAGAATTAATTATCTCTAAAAGAGGACGTACAAACTTTCAATTCTTTAAAGTACTCATATAATGCTCCATCATCTTTCGATGATACTTGGCCGAATGTAAAAGAAATATAACTCTCTGTAACTTTCACGGATGAGATTAACTGTAGTTTTCTCTTACTCCTGGGAATTCACTATCTTTTCAATTATCTTGGCACCATGGTACTACACAATTTACTCTGTGCTTTTACTCTAATTGGTGGTCATACATGGCAGAAGAGGTGCTTCAGCAATTCATTTTTCAGAAATTGTATGTGTAGATGTCATTTCACCAAGTCCTCCAACCCACTCAATATATTTGAAATACACTGAATTAGTTCTCAAATACTATATAACACTCTTTACCAACAATGCATATCAGTCTACACTGTAAGAAATGGTAAGACAGTATGTAATAAAATTCTCTGTAAAAAAAAACAGGTTGAAAATTACAACACTGAAAAATTTAACACCAAACTTGTGTTATCTCAGCCAAAATTCCATGGTGACAATTGACTCCCAGCCTGAGAACTAGTCATTTGCTCTGCATAGAAAACATAGAACACTTGAAAGCAACATAGAAGGACTGGGTCAACATTACTTAAATTGAAGGGCAGAATAGACGAGCGAGGAAATGGAAATGTTAATGTGGCTGAGTGGGCAGGTGGTATGAAATCCTCACTAGACTAGCCATGATTATTTGATCTCTGGCTAAGAAAACAATTTAGCTCTGGAGATCGCTGACTTAACTGTCAATCCAATGGTAATTTTCTCCAAGAAGTGGAACTTTAAGTAGGGTTGAAAGTAATGCAGGCAATCACAGTCACACTACCTTGGGGTTCCTTGAGGTAGAGAAGTCTACAGGGCTAAATTTGTCATGAATTCTACTCGGAAGACAAACAAATGAACATTTCTTTTGAGGATTATCGAGGTCAATCCTACGACAATGAAGCAAATATGAGAGGAAACATCAAAGGAGTTCAAGCTAGGCTTCTTCAACAGAATTCTCGGCCCTTATTTGTCCCTTGTGGTGCCCATAATTTGAATTTTATATTAGGTGACGCTGCCAAGAGCTCCCTAAATGCAACTTGTTACTTTGGATATTTAACGAAAGTATTCACATTGTTTTCAGCCTCTCCTCAGAGGTGGCAAGTTCTTTTAAAACATGTTAATATTACTCTGAAATCGTGGTCAGACGTCAGATGGGAAAGCCGAGTAAAAAGTGTGGAGGCAATTAGATATCAACCTCCGCAACTCAAAGAAGCGCTTTTGGAGCACAGAGAATCTGCAACTGACCCTGTCATCAAAGTTGAGGCTTAATCGTTGGCAGAGGAAGTAGGGTCATACCGTTTTGTCATTTGTTCAGTTGTGTGGTATGATATACTCAGCAAAATTCAGCACGTGAGCAAACTAATGCAGTCGACTACGATACAGCTCGGCGTGGCTGTAGATCTGCTCAAAAAGACCAGAGATGATATTGTCAGCTACAGAAATACAGGTTTTGCTGATGCACTAACTATTGCTAAAGAAATCTGTGAAGCGATGAGCATAGACACGGTGCTGAAACAGAAGACTAAGAACTAAAAAATGTCACTTTAGCTATGAGTGTGCAGACGAACCTGTCAGCGATGTACTCAAGAGGATGGAGACTACATTTTTCAATGTGGTAGTGGATACTGTGATTT
>NW_024737724.1:0-8858 GCF_018991925.1 Homarus americanus
AATTAGGCTAGCTACTCCTTAAAATTCATGAATACCCTACCTGGTTTTCCTATGAACCGTATATATTTTAATGAATGCTATTGTTTGTGTTGCTAACAATATACCGTATTTAGAATTCCACAAACATATATTGATTAAAAATGAACTGCATGGAATAACGAAATTGAGATTAAAAAAAAAAACAAATAAAATATTTTTTTCATTATCACTTCCATTACGAATACCATCAGGGCGCTGTGTTTGTTGACAGTCGGTCGGAGGGGGTTGGGTCGTGTAGTATCTGCACATCGATTGTCATGTGTCCGTCGATTAAAGAGGATACTTGAGTCACCCGTGAACTTCCCTCGATTCCTTCCTTCATCACCATCATATAAAATCATACTCGCTTCCCCCCCAAAAAAAATAATATTCATCCCAACTTAAAAATTCACGTTTCCTGGCCACTGAGATCACCTACCCTGACCTTACCTTTACTTTGACCTGACCTGACCTCTCCCGAATGATGCCTTATACCTTATACCCAAACGATATATACCCATACACCAAATGAAACTCGAAGAGACTGACTATAATGTGTGTGTGTGGATATTAATCTGTTATCATTCAATCAAAAGTTTATAAGGTTTTACAAAGTCGTTTTCATTTTAATGTGGACTGGAGACCCTGTATAATATAAGTTGACTAATACTATACTTATGAGTGGGAGTAAACACTAATTCACATCTCTCTCTCTCTCTCTCTGTCTCTGTCTGTCTCTCTCTCTCTCTCTCTCTCTCTCTCTCTCTCTCTCTCTCACCAGTCTATTTCCCTCGTCTACTCTCTCAATAATATCTTTCTCTCAATCTACATCTCTCTCTCTCTCTCTTTCTCTCTCCCAGAATATTAACAGTGAGTAAATATAAATAAACACACGATTTTACAGAATAGGGATATATATGTGTTAGAGAGAGAGAGAGAGAGATAAGTTAACCATGGGACCTGATCTATCACTCATTTGAACCTAACCTAACCTCAACTATGCTTACAGAACCATTCCCCTCCGTTCCTCCCCGCCTCCTCGGCCCCCCCAGCCCTTGACTGTAGGAGGAATGGGCGAGATAGGGCAGGAAAGGTCAACTGGGTGAGTATACACAAGGTCAACAGAGGTCAGGAGCCAAGAGGTACAGATCTCCGTGGGTCATGGTGGTCATACTATATAATTGTACTGTAGAAGGTATTGTTTCTCTCTCTCTCTCTCTCTCTCTCTCTCTCTCTCTTACATAACCCCCAAGTTTGTCATGACTCTTCCTGGACAGTGTATTTTTATCTTCAAATAGGATATGTTATCGTGTATCTCTTGTTAGAACGAGGGAACAAATAATTTATTGAATAATGGCAGGTTGAGGGAGAGGGCGATGTACTGTACAGAACTAAACAAATAATTTTTTGGAAATACATTGTTTTTAACATTCAGTTCCATAATATTCTGACTTGTACTGTTTAACTATAATCTGCCTACGCTACCGTTCACGGGATGAATATGGGTGCACAATAAACTAGCCGCTGTATGTGGCAAAATTCAAAAGCGGATCCCCGCCTTTTTTATTACATACTAGGAAACATCTCACACTCACACACACGTATAGATAATCAGTAAGGAGGAGCCTCGACCTGAGCCCTGACAGAACGTTACAGGTGTACTATTTCGTCAGGACGCGGTTAGGAAGTATATGAGAGTGATTTTGGAAGTTATATTTATGTTCCATATAACATATTTATGGTTTATGTGTGTGTGTGTGTGTGTGTGTGTGTGTGTGTGTAATTATGTTAGCTTATGTTTGGTTAGTTATTAGTTGGAGTAAGTTGTCGTGGAGATTTTTCAGGTTAGGTTAGATTAGATTAGGTTAGGTTGTGTTAGATTAGGTTAGTTATTAGTTGGAGTAAGCTGGAGTTAAGATTCTTCTGGATATACAAAACAATGCAGTTATTATCCAGCGTAATCCTCCCACACACCCCAACAAAATGATTCACAATGGAGACTGATTAATGAATGCTTGTGTTGTGATAATAATTCCTCTTATTGATTAACGAACTTTAAATAAAATGGAACAAGGTTGAGTGATGGTTGTTGAACTGATATAGAAATGTTAAGTGGTAGTAGATATAGTGTAAAATAAGTCATTGGGTGATACTGTAGTTGTGTAGTACCCAAGTTTGGTTCACTTGTATGTTACTGAGGAAATTATTCAATCAGGATTTTTTTACAAGGATGATTGGTGTACCTGAAGTTGATGATCGTTTTTTTTTTTATTATTATTATAATGGTTGCCCCTCCTGTAATGAGAATGGCCAGGCCCAAGGGCCACCTAGACGTGAATTTGTTTAAGGTGTTGAAGCTGTCGCCAACACAACAACCACACCCTGAGTTAATGAGCTGAGTGACCCAGTGTCAAGGAATCGTCCGTGGCCAACTGCACTGGCTAACCATTACCCCGTAACACGACGCGCGAATCGATTAACATCCAGGTCCCCAATTACTGTTGGGTAGATAGAGGTAAATGACGCAAAGGAACTTGCTCATGGTCTCACCCTGCCCGGAAATGGAACCCTGGTTCATTCGCTTGCGAGGCGAGCAAGCTGACAATTACACAGTGTGTTGCCAACGTACACACACACACACACACACGTTTCCTGAAGTAGATATGAGAGAGAGAGAGAGAGAGAGAGAGAGAGAGAGAGAGAGAGAGAGAGATCTAAGCAGCTTATTATCATCCTACACCAACAGGAAGTGACAGACAGACAGACAGACAGACAGACAGACAGACACATCACAACCACCAAGTTTTTCTCAAATTAACATAATCTCTTGTCGTCGTGTCCGTGTGGCTGTCGTGTTTGTCAATCCACCAATTTCTCTTCTTTCTTCTCTCATGATTATTTCTTCTTTTATTTAATTTTTTTGTTGATTTTCGTCTTCATTTCTTCATTTAAAATTTTCGTGATTTCTTTCCTTCCCTCTATCCTTCTTTCTTTCCTTCCCTCTATCCTTCGTTCTTTCCTCGCCATCCTCTTTATTTTCACCCTTCCATCATCTTTATCAGTTTTTCAATTTTCCCTGTCTCCTTCCTCCCTTCCTTTTCCTATTCTCATCTTTCCTTCAACCTTCCCTCCTTCATAATTCCTCTCCATCTCTCCCTCTATTCCTTCCTTCATCACCATCATATAAAATCATACTCGCTTCCCCCCTCCCTCCTCCCCCCCCAAAAAAAAATATTCATCCCAACTTAAAAATTCACGTTTCCTGGCCACTGAGATCACCTACCCTGACCTTACCTTTACTTTGACCTGACCTGACCTCTCCCGAATGATGCCTTATACCTTATACCCAAACGATATATACCCATACACCAAATGAAACTCGAAGAGACTGACTATAATGTGTGTGTGGATATTAATCTGTTATCATTCAATCAAAAGTTTATAAGGTTTTACAAAGTTGTTTTCATTTTAATGTGGACTGGAGACCCTGTAAAATATAAGTTGACTAATACTATACTTATGAGTGGGAGTAAACACTAATTCACATCTCTCTCTCTCTCCAGTCTATTTCCCTCGTCTACTCTCTCAATAATATCTTTCTCTCAATCTACATCTGTCTCTCTCTCTCTCCCAGAATATCAACAGTGAGTAAATATAAATAACCGCAAGATTTTACAGAATAGGGATATATATGTGTTAGAGAGAGAGAGAGAGAGAGAGAGAGAGAGAGAGAGAGAGAGAGAGAGAGATAAACTAACCATGGGACCTGATCTATCACTCATTTGAACCTAACCTAACCTAACCTCAACTATGCTTACAGAACCATTCCCCTCCTCCCCCCCCCTCGGCCCCCCAGCCCTTGACTGTAGGAGGAATGGGCGAGATAGGGCAGGAAAGGTCAACTGGGTGAGTATACACAAGGTCAACAGAGGTCAGGAGCCAAGAGGTACAGATCTCCGTGGGTCATGGTGGTCATACTATATAACTGTACTGTAGAAGGTATTGTTTCTCTCTCTCTCTCTCTCTCTCTCTCTCAGATAACCCCCAAGTTTGTTATGACTCTTCCTGGACAGTGTATTTTTATCTTCCAATAGGATATGTTATCGTGTATCTCTTGTTAGAACGAGGGAACAAATAATTTATTGAATAATGGCAGGTTGAGGGAGAGGGCGATGTACTGTACAGAACTAAACAAATAATTTTTCGGAAATACATTGTTTTTAACATTCAATGCCATAATATTCTGACTTCTACTGTTTAACTATAATCTGCCTACGCTACCGTTCACGGGATGAATATGGGTGCACAATAAACTCGCCGCTGTATGTGGCAAAATTCAAAAGCGGATCCCCGCCTTTTTTATTACATACTAGGAAACATCTCACACTCACACACACGTATAGATGATCAGTAAGGAGGAGCCTCGACCTGAGCCCTGACAGAACGTTACAGGTGTACTATTTCGTCAGGCCGCGGTTAGGAAGTATATGAGAGTGATTTTGGAAGTTATATTTATGTTCCATATAACATATTTATGGTTTATGTATGTGTGTGTGTGTGTGTGTGTGTGTGTGTGTGTGTGTGTCTGTCTGTCTGTAATTAGGTTAGCTTATGTTTGGTTAGTTATTAGTTGGAGTAAGTTGTAGTGGAGATTTTTCAGGTTAGGTTAGATTAGATTAGGTTAGGTTGTGTTAGATTAGGTTAGTTATTAGTTGGAGTAAACTGGAGTTAAGATTCTTCTGGATATACAAAACACTAAAGTTATTATCCAGCGTAATCCTCCCACACACCCCAGCAAAATGATTCACAATGGAGACTGATTAATGAATGCTTGTGTTGTGATAATAATTCCTCTTATTGATTAACGAACTTTAAATAAAATGGAACAAGGTGAGTGATGGTTGTTGAACTGATATAGAAATGTTAAGTGGTAGTAGATATAGTGTAAAATAAGTCATTGAGTGATACTGTAGTTGTATAGTACCCAAGTTTGGTTCACTTGTATGTTACTGAGGAAATTATTCAATCAGGATTTTTTTACAAGGATGATTGGTGTACCTGAAGTTGATGATCGTTTTTTTTTTTTTTATTATAATGGTTGCCCCTCCTGTAATGAGAATGGCCAGGCCCAAGGGCCACCTAGGCGTGAATTTGTTTAAGGTGTTGAAGCTGTCGCCAACACAACAACCACACCCTGAGTTAATGAGCTGAGTGACCCAGTGTCAAGGAATAGTCCGTGGCCAACTGCACTGGCTAACCATTACCCCGTAACACGACGCGCGAATCGATTAACATCCAGGTCCCCAATTACTGTTGGGTAGACAGAGGTAAATGACGCAAAGAAACTTGCTCATGGTCTCACCCTGCCCGGAAATGGAACCCGGGTTCATTCGCTTGCGAGGCGAGCAAGCTGACAATTACACCGTGTGTCGCTAACCTGTACCCACACACACACACACACACACACACACACACACACACACACGTCTCCTGAAGTAGATATGAGAGAGAGAGAGAGATCTAAGCAGCTTATTATCATCATACACCAACAGGAAGCGACAGACAGACAGTCAGACAGACAGACACATCACAACCACCAAGTTTTTCTCAAATTAACATAATCTCTTGTCGTCGTGTCCGTGTGGCTGTCGTGTTTGTCAATCCAGCAATTTCTCTTCTTTCTTCTCTCTTGATTATTTCTTCTTTTATGTAATTTTTTTGTTGATTTTCGTCTTCATTTCTTCATTTAAAATTTTCGTGATTTGTTTCCTTCCCTCTATCCTTCTTTCTTTCCTTCCCTCTATCCTTCTTTCTTTCCTCGCCATCCTCTTTATTTTCACCCTTCCATCATCTTTATCAGTTTTTCAATTTTCCCTGTCTCCTTCCTCCCTTCCTTTTCTTATTCTCATCTTTCCTTCAACCTTCCCTCCTTCATAATTCCTCTCCATCTCTCCCTCTATTCCTTCCTTCATCACCATCATATAAAATCATACTCGCTTCCCCCCTCCCTCCTCCCCCCCCAAAAAAAAATATTCATCCCAACTTAAAAATTCACGTTTCCTGGCCACTGAGATCACCTACCCTGACCTTACCTTTACTTTGACCTGACCTGACCTCTCCCGAATGATGCCTTATACCTTATACCCAAACGATATATACCCATACACCAAATGAAACTCGAAGAGACTGACTATAATGTGTGTGTGTGGATATAAATCTGTTATCATTCAATCAAAAGTTTATAAGGTTTTACAAAGTTGTTTTCATTTTAATGTGGACTGGAGACCCTGTATAATATAAGTTGACTAATACTATACTTATGAGTGGGAGTAAACACTAATTCACATCTCTCTCTCTCTCTCTCTCTCTCTCCAGTCTATTTCCCTCGTCTACTCTCTCAATAATATCTTTCTCTCAATCTCTCTCTCTCTCTCTCCCCCAGAATATCAACAGTGAGTAAATATAAATAACCACAAGATTTTACAGAATAGGGATATATATGTGTTAGAGAGAGAGAGAGAGATAAACTAACCATGGGACCTGACCTATCACTCATTTGAACCTAACCTAACCTAACCTCAACTATGCTTACAGAACCATTCCCTCCGTCCCCCCCCCCTCAGCCCCCCAGCCCTTGACTGTAGGAGGAATGGGCGAGATAGGGCAGGAAAGGTCAACTGGGTGAGTATACACAAGGTCAACAGAGGTCAGGAGCCAAGAGGTACAGATCTCCGTGGGTCATGGTGGTCATACTATATAACTGTACTGTAGAAGGTATTGTTTCTCTCTCTCTCTCTCTATCTCTCTCTCTCTCTCTCTCTCTCTCTCAGATAACCCCCAAGTTTGTTATGACTCTTCCTGGACAGTGTATTTTTATCTTCAAATATGATATGTTATCGTGTATCTCTTGTTAGAACGAGGGAACAAATAATTTATTGAATAATGGCAGGTTGAGGGAGAGGGCGATGTACTCTACAGAACTAAACAAATATTTTTTTTGAAATACATTGTTTTTAACATTCAGTGCCATAATATTCTGACTTCTACTGTTTAACTATAATCTGCCTACGCTACCGTTCACGGGATGAATATGGGTGCACAATAAACTAGCCGCTGTATGTGACAAAATTCAAAAGCGGATCCCCGCCTTTTTTATTACATACTAGGAAACATCTCACACACTCACACACACGTCTAGATGATCAGTAAAGAGGAGCCTCGACCTGAGCCCTGACAGAACGTTACAGGTGTACTATTTCGTCAGGCCGCGGTTAGGAAGTATATGAGAGTGATTTTGGAAGTTATATTTATGTTCCATATAACATATTTATGGTTTATGTGTGTGTGTGTGTGTGTGTGTGTGTGTGTCTGTCTGTCTGTCTGTCTGTAATTATGTTAGCTTATGTTTGGTTAGTTATTAGTTGGAGTAAGTTGTAGTGGAGATTTTTCAGGTTATGCTGCTCTAACTTAACCTAGCTTAACTTAACCTAACCACCACCATCATCACCACCATTACTATCAGCACCAGCATCACCAACACTCGTTACCACCACCATCACCAACACTCATCATCAACTTACCATACACGGTGAGGTCGACAAGAGCGAACAGTGTTGGGGACACCTCGAAGTCCACCCGACACCTGTACCTGCCCGTGTCACGACCTTGTAGGGGGTCAAAGGTCAAGTGAGCACCTGTAGCAACTGACCTGACCCGACCTTTGACCCCGGGATCCCCGTACTCCTGCTGTTCCCCGCCCTCTCGTAGGTCAAGACTGTGGGAGGAGAGACAGTCGTTTTGCAGGTCAGGTTAAATCAGGTTAGCTTAGGTTAGGGGCCCATTAGGACTAGGGCCTAAACGGACTGGGGCCCATTTGACATGTAATAAGTTATCATTATACATACACAACTTAAGAATGTTTATTATTATGGATTATTTCTCAAGAATTCCTTCTTCTTCTCTTCTCCCTCCTGCTTTATCCTCTTCTTATTCCTCCCTTACTCTATCCCTTCCCTCCCCCTCCCTCACCCCTCCTCCACGTCACCCCCCTTCTCCCTCCCTCACCCCTCACTAGACACGCTGTCATTTAACTTGGGCCAAAAAGTTTGTTTTCACTTCTGTTGGACGAGTTAAAGGGTATAATAAGAGACTAATGTTTCTTAAGTGTGTGTGTGTAATAATAATAAATAATAATAATAATTAACGGTTTATTGAAAAATTTCTGCAGCCCGAAGGCTGAAAATATACATTGGACATAAATGACTTATTACATACATTGGTGGTTTAACAAAAGCCTTCATTAGAGAAAGGTAAATGAACATACAGTGAACATTCAGATTAATGTAGGTGTTGAACAGCAAACACGTAGTGTAGTAACTCTCTCCCAGATGGTGTTAGGAGGGACCTGATGTGGTGTAATAATTTCCTCACAGATGGTGTTATGAGGGGCCTCACGTGTAGTAATTCCCTCACAGAGGGTGTTATGAGGGGCCTCACGTGGTGTAGTAGTTCCCTCATAGATGGTGTTACGAGGGGCCTCACGTGGTGTAGTAACTCCCTCACAGATAGTGTTATGAGGGGCATCACGTGGTGTACGAATTCCCTCACAGATGGTGTTATGAGGGACCTGACGTGGTGTAGTAATTCCCTCACAGATGGTGTTATGGGGGGCCTGACGTGGTGTAGTAATTCCCTCACAGATGGTGTTATGAGGGACCTGACGTGGTGTAGTAATTCCCTCACAGATGGCGTTATGAGGGGCATCACGTGGTGTAGTAATTCCCTCACAGATGGTGTTATGAGGGACCTCACGTGGTGTAGTAATTCCCTCACAGATGGTG
>NW_024737725.1:0-43911 GCF_018991925.1 Homarus americanus
ATCAGTAGTACTTCGTTCAGTTACGTATTGCTAGCGGTGTGCAGAGTGTCAGCGGTGTGCCTGAGTGTCAGGGGTACACCTTGGGGTATCAGAGTTGTACCTAGGTGTCAGCGGTGTGCAGAATTGATGGTGGCGTGCCTGGGAGTGTCAGGTGTGTGCAGGGAGTGTCAGAGGAGTACCTGGGGTGTCAGAGGTGTGCCTGGGGAGTATCAGGAGGTGTGCCTGGGGTATCGGAGGTGTGCCTGGGAGTGTCAGAGGTGTACCTGGGAGTGTCAGTGTGCCTGGGGAGTATCAGGAGTTGTACCTGGGAGTGTCAGAAGTGTGCCCAGGGTGTCAAGGTGTAGGGGAGTGTCTGGTGTGCGGGAGTGAGGTACCTGGAAAGTGTGGGGTGTGCATGGTGTCGTGTGCATGGCAGTGTCAGAGGTGTGCAGTGTCAGAGGTGTGCCTGGGGTATCGGAGGTGTGCCTGGGGGATTATCGGAGGTGTGCCTGGGGGTGTGAGGTATGCCTGGGAGTGTCTGAGGTGTGCCTGGAGTTATCAGAGGTGTGCATGGAGTGTCAGGGGTGTGCCTGGGAGTCTCAGGGGTAGACCAGTTGGTGTCTGAAGTACCTGGGAGTGTCAGGGGTGTACCTGGGATATCGGAGGTGTACCTGGGAGTATCGGAGGTGTGCCTGGGGAGTGTCAGAGGTACCTGGGAGTGTCTGAGTGTGCCTGGGGTGTGGGGACCTGGAATTGTCAGGGTGTGCCTGGAAGTTCAGGGGTATGCCAGTGAGTGTCAGATGTGGAACTGAATTATCTGAGGTGTGCCTGCGAGTGTCAGAGGTGTGCCTGGGTGTCAGGGATGTACCTGGGAGTGTCAGGGTGTATCTGGGAGTATCAGCAGTGTGCCTGGGAGTGTCAGAGGTGTGCCTGGGGAGTGTCTGAGGTGTGCCTGGGGTGTCTGAGGTGTACCTGTGTCTGAGGTGTACCTGGTGTCAGGAGGTGTGCCTGGCAGTGTCAGCAGTGTGCCTGGGAGTGTCAGCGGTGTGCCTAGAGTGTCAGAGGTATACCTGGGAGTATCAGAGGTGTACCTGGGAGTGTCAGGGATTGTACCTAGGTGACAGAGGTGTGCCTGGGAGTGTCTGAGGTGTACCTGCGAGTGTCAGAGGTGTGCCTATGAGTGTCAGGGGTGTACCTGGGAGTGTCAGCAGTGTACCTAGGAGTGTCAGCGGTGTGCCTGGGAGTGTGAAGATTGTGCCTGGGAGTGTCTGAGGTGTGCCTGGGGTGTCTGATGTGTGCCTGGAGGTGTCTGAGGTGTGCATGGAGTGTCAGAGGTGTACCTGGCAGTGTCTGCGGTGTACCTGGGAGTGTCAGCAGTGTGTGGGAGTGTCAGAGGTATACCTGTGAGTGTCAGAGGTGTGCCTGGAGTGTCAGCAGTGTGTACCTCAGTGTCAGAGGTGTACCTAGGAGTGCCAGAGGTGTGCCTGGGGAGTGTCAGTGGTGTGTGGGGAGTGTCAGGCTGTACCTGGGAGTGTCAGAGGTGTGCCTGGGGAGTGTCAAGGTGTGCCTGGAGTGTCAGGGGTGAACAGGGAGTGTCAGAGGTACCTGGGAGTTGTCAAGGTGTACCTCAGGTATCAGAGGTGTGCCTGGAGGTTTCGGAGGTGTGCCTGGGTGTCAGGGGTGTGCCTGAGGATGTCGGAGTGTGCCTGGGGTGTCAGAGGTGTGCCTGGGGTGTCAGGGGTGTGCCTGGAGTGTCAGTGGTGTACCTGGAGTGTCAGAGGTGTGCCTGGGTGTCTGAGGTGTACCTGCAGGAGTGTCAGAGGTGAACCTGGGGAGTGTCGGGGTGTGCCAGGTGGTGTCAGCGGTGTGCCTGGGAGTGTCAGCGGTGTGGGGTCAGGTGTGCCTGGGGAGTGTCAGAGGTATGCCTGGAATTATCAGATGTGTGCCTGGGAGTATCAGAGTTGTACCTGGGAGTGTCAGGGTGGTGTGCTGCTGGAGTGTCAGAGGTGTGCCTGGGAGTGTCAGAGGTGTGACCTGGGGTGTCAGGAGGTGGCCTGGGGAGTGTCTGGGGTGTGCCTGGGGTGTCTGAGTGTGCATGGTGTCTGAGGTGTGCCTGGGTGTCAGGGTGTGCCTGGCAGTGTCAGCGGTGTGCCTGGGGTGTCGGCGGTGTGCCTAGGGGTGTCAGAGGTATGCCTGGGGTATCAGGGTGTGCCTGGGGTGTCAGGGGTGTGCCTAGAGTGACAGGGGTGTACCTGGGAGTGGCTGAGGTGTGCCTGCGGGTGTCAGAGGTGTGCCTATGGTGTCAGGGGGTGTACCTGGGGAGTGTCAGGAGTGTGCCTGGTGTCAGCGGTGTGCCTGGGGAGTGTGAGGTGTGCCTGGGGGTGTCTGAGGGTGTGCCTGGGATTGGTCTGTGTGTGCCTAGTGTCTGAGGTGTGTAGAGTGGTCAGGGGTTGTGCCTGGCAGTGTCTGCGGTGTGCAAGTGTCGGCAGTGTGCAAGTGTCAGGGTATGCCTGTGAGTATCAGAGGTGTGCCTGGGAGTGTCAGCAGTCTGTGAGTGTCAGGGGTGTACCTGGGTGTGAGAGGTGTGTAGGTGTCAGTGGTGTGCCTGGGGAGTGTCAGAGGCTGTGCCTGGGAGTGTCAGAGGTGTGCCTGGGAGTGTCAGGGTGTGCCTGGGGAGTGTCAGGGGTGAACCAGGGAGTGTCAGAGGGTACCTGGGAGTGTCAAGGTGTGCCTCAGGTATCAGGGGTGTGCCTGGAAGTTTCAGGTGTGCCTGGGAGTGTCAGGAGTGTCCTGGGAGTGTCTGAGGTGTACCTGGGGTGTCAGAGGTGTGCCTGAGTGTCAGGGTGTGCAAGGTGTCAGTGGTGTGCAGGTGTCAGGGGTGTGCCTGGGTGTCTGGGGTGTGTGCAGTGTCAGAGGTGTGCCTACCTGGTGTCAGGGTGCCTGGAGTGTCTGACGGTGTGCCTGGGGTGTCAGCGGTGTGCCTGGAGTGTCAGCGGTGTACCTGGGGTGTCAGAGGTATACCTGGGAGTATCGAGATGTGTACCTGGGGTATCAGGGTTGTGCCTGGGGAGTGTCAGAGTGTACCTGGGGAGTGTCAGAGGTGTGCCTGGGAGTGTCAGAGGTGTGCCTGGGGAGTGTCAGAGGTGTTTCCTGAGAGTGCAGGTGTGCCTGGGAGGTGTCAGAGTGTACCTGGGTTGTGTCTGAGGTGTACCTCGTGTGTCAGGTGTACGCGAGTGTCAGGGGTGTGCCTGAGAGACAGAGGTGTGCCTGGGGCGTCTGAGGTGTACCTGGGGAGTGTCAGTGTACCTGGATGTGTTTGAGGTGTGCATGGAGTGTCAGGGTGTACCTGGCAGTGTTGGCGTGCCTGGAGTGTCAGAGGTGTGCCTGGGAGTGTCAGAGGTATGCCTGGAGTATCAGAGGTGTGCCTGGGTATCAGAGGTGTACATGGGGAGTGTCAATGGTTGTACCTGGAGGGTGTCAGGGGTGTGCCTGGGGAGTGTCTTAGGTGTACCTGGGGAGTGTCTCAGGTGTACCTGGAAGTGTCATCAGTGTGCCTGAGTGTCAGCGTTGGCCTGCAGTGTGGGGGTACCAGTGTCAGGGATGTACCGGGGTGTCAGCAGTGTGCCGGGGTATCATCGGTGTGCCTGGAGTCAGAGATGTGCCTGGGGTGTCTGGTGTGTGCCTGGGAGTGTCTGGGGTACCTGGAGTGTCTGAGGTGTACATGGGGTATCAGGGTGTACCTGGAGTGTCAGCGGTGTGCCTGGGAGTGTCAGCGCTGTGCCTGGGGAGTGTCAGAGGTGTGCCTGGGGTGTTTGAGGGTGTGCCTGGGTGTTTGAGGTGCACCTGGAAGTGTCTGGGGTGTAGTGGGTGTCAGAGGTGTGCACCTGCCAGTGTCAGGGTGTGCCTGGGGAGTGTCAGCGGTGTGCCTGGAAGTGTCAGAGGTACACCTGGGGAGTATCAGAGGTGTGCTGGTGTCAGCGGTGTGCACCAGTGTCAGAGGTGTGCACAAGTGCCAAGATGTGGCCTGAGTGTCAGTGGCGTGCCAGTGTCAGGTGTGTACCAGGAGTGTCAGAGGTGCATGGGAGTGTCAGAGGTGCCTGGAGTATCGGAGTGTGGGAGTGTCAGGTGTGCCTCAGTTATCAGAGGTGTGGAGTGTCAGAGGTGTGCCTGGGAGTATCAGAGGTGTGCCTGGGAGTGTCAGAGTGTGCCTGGAGTGTCAAGGTGTGCCTGGGAGTGTCTGAAGTTGTGCCTGGGGTGTCTGAGGTACCTGGAAGTGTCTGGGGTGGCCTGTGGAGTGTCAGAGGTGTGCCTGGCAGTGTCAGGGGTGTGCCTGGGAGTGTCAGAGGTGTGCACCTGGGAGTGTCAGCGGTGTGCCTGGGAGTGTCTGAGGTGTGCCTGGGAGTGTCTGAGGTGCACCTGGAGTGTGTCTGAGAGTGTAATTGGATGTCAGAGGTGTACCTGCCAGTGTCAGCGGTGTGCCTGGGAGTGTCAGCGGTGTACCTGGAAGTGTCAGAGTGCACCTGGGAGTATGAGAGTGTGCCCAGGTGTCAGCGGTGGCCTGGGGTGTCAGAGGTGTGCCTGGGAGGCCAGAATGGCCTGGGAGTGTCAGTTGCATGCCTGGGGAGTGTCAGGTGTGTGTGCCTGGGAGTGTCAGAGAGTACCTGGGTGTGAAGGTGTGCCTGGGGAGTGTCTGAGGTGTGCCTGGGAGTGTGGGGTGTGCCTGGGGTGTCAGGGGGTGCCTGGGAGTTCAGGGGGTATACAGTGAAGTGTCAGATGTGTGAACTGGGAGTATCAGAGGTGTGCCTGCGAGTGTCAGAGGTGTGCCTGGGAGTGTCAGGGATGTACCTGGGAGTGTCAGCAGTGTACCTGGGGAGTGTCAGCGGTGTGCCTGGGGTGTCAGAGGTGTACCTGGGGGTGTCTGAGGTGTGCCTGGGGTGTCTGAGGTGTGCCTGGGAGTGTCTGAGGGTGTGCCTGGAGTGTCAGGAGTGTACCTGGCAGTGTCAGAGGTGTACCTGGGGAGTGTCAGAGTGTGCCTGGGAGTGTCAGAGGTGTACCTGGGGAGTGTCAGAGGTGTACCTGGGGTGTCAGGGTGTGCCTGGGAGTGTCTGGGGTGTGCCTGGAGTGTCAGAGGTGTGCCTTGAGGTGTCAGGGGTGTGCCTGGGAGTGTCAGAGGTACCTGGAGTGTCAGAGTCCTGGGTTGTCATAGGTGTGCCTGGGGTGTCAGGGGTGGCCAGGGTGTCTGTGTGTGCCTGGGGTGTCAGAGGTGTGTGGGAGTGTCAGAGGTGTGCCTGGGGGTGTCAGGGTGTGCCTGGGAGTGTCAGAGGTGTACCTGGGGTGTCGGTGGCCTGGGTGTCTGGGGTGTGCCTGGGGAGTGTCTGGTGCCTGGTGGTGTCTGAGGTGTGGTGGGTGTCAGAGGTGTACCTGCCAGTGTCAGCGGTGTGCCTGGGGTCGCGGTGTGCCTGGAAGTGTCAGAGGTGCACCTGGGAGTGTGGAGGTGTGCTTGGGAGTGTCAGCGGTGTGCCTGGGAGTGTCAGAGGTGTGCCTGGAGTGCCAGAGATGTGCCTGGGGTGTCGGTTGCATGCCTGGGGTGTCAGGTGTGTGCCAGGGAGTGTCAGAGAGTGCCTGGGAGTGTCAGAGGTGTGGGGTGTCTGAGGTGTACCTGGAGTGTAAGAGGTGTGCCTGGGGAGTGTCAGGGGGTACCTGGAGTTCAGGGGTATACCAGTGAGTGTCAGATGTGTAACTGGGAGTATCTGGTGTGCAGTGTCAGAGGTGTACCTGGAGTGTCAGGGATGTGCCTGGGAGTGTCAGCAGTGTATCTGGGAGTATCAGCGGTGTGCCTGGGAGTGTCAGAGGTGTACCTGGGGAGTGTCTGAGGTGTGCCTGAGTGTCTGGTGTACCTGGAAGTGTCTGAGGTGTGCCTGGAGTGTCAGAGGTGTACCTGGCAGTGTCAGCGGTGTGCCTGGGAGTGTCAGGGTGTGCCTAGGTGTCAGAGGTATACCTGGGGAGTGTCAGAGGTGTGCCCTGAGTGTCAGAGGTGTGCAGGAGTGTCAGAGGTGTACCTGCAGTGTCAGAGGTGTGCCTATGAGTGTCGGGGTGTGCCTGGGAGTGTCAGGGTGTGCCTGGGAGTGTCAGCGGTGTACCTGGGGAGTGTCAGAGGTGTGCCTGGGGTGTCTGAGGTGTGCCTGGGGTGTCTGATGTGTGCCTGGAAGTGTCTGGGGTGTACATGGGTGTCGGGGTGTACCTGGCAGTGTCTGCGGTGCCTGGGAGTGTCGAGTATGCCTGTGAGTTATCAGGGTGTACCTGGGGTAGTGTCAGCAGTGTACCTGGGGTGTCAGAGGTGTGCCTAGGGAGTTCCAGAGGTGTACCTGGGGTGTCAGAATGTGTGCCTGGGAGTGTCAGAGCTGTACCTGGGAGTGTCAGAGTGTACCTGGGGAGTGTCAGAGGTGTACCTGGGGAGTTTGGGGTGAACCAGGGGAGTGTCAGAGTGCCTGGGAGTGTCAAGGTGTGCCTCGAGGTATCAGAGGTGTGCCTGGAGTTTCAGAGTGTACCTGGGGTGTCAGAGGTGTGCCTGGGGTGTCTGAGGTGTGCCTGGGGTGTCAGAGGTGTGCCTGGGAGTGTCAGGGGTGTGCCTGGAGTGTCAGTGGTGTGCCTGGGGTGTCAGGGTGTGCCGGGAGTGTCTGAGGTGTGCCTGCGAGTGTCAGAGGTGTACCTGGGAGTGTCAGGGGTGCCTGGGAGTGTCAGGGTGTGCCTGGGGTGTCAGAGGTGTGCCTGGGGAGTGTCAGCGGTGTGCCTGGGGAGTGGCTGGTGCCTGGGGTATCAGATGTGTGCCTGGGGTATCAGGTTGTACCTGGGGTGTCAGAGGTGTGCCTGGGGAGTGTCAGAGGTGTGCCTGGGAGTGTCAGAGGTGTGCCTGGGGTGTCAGAGGTGCTGAGGTGTTGGGGTGTGCCTGGAAGTGTCAGGGTGTACCTGGTTGTGTCTGGGGTGTACCTACGTGTGTCAGAGGTGTGCCTGGGGAGTGTCAGGGGTGTACTTGGGAGGGTCAGAGGTGTGCCTGGAGCGTCTGAGTGTACCTGGGAGTGTCTGAGGTGTGCCTGGATGTGTTGGGGTGTACATGGAGTGTCAGGGTGTACCTGGCAGTGTTGCCGGCGTGCCTGGGAGTGTCAGCGGTGTGCCTGGGAGTGTCAGGGTATACCTGGGGAGTATCAGAGGGTAGCCTGGGAGTATCAGAGGTGTGCACAGATTGTCAATGGTGTGCCTGGAAGTGTCAGGGTGTACCTGGGAGTGTCTTAGGTGTGCACCTAGTGTCTCAGGTGTGCCTGGAAGTGTCATCAGTGTGCCTGGGATCAGCGTTGTACCTGCAGTGTCAGAGGTGTACCTGGGAGTGTCAGGGATGTACCTGAGTGTCAGCGGTGTACCTGGGAGTATCATCGGTGTGCCTGGGGTGTCAGAGGTGTACCTGGGGTGTCTGAGGTGTGCCTGGGGTGTCTGAGGTACCTGGAAGTGTCTGGGGTGTACATGGGGTATCAGAGGTGTACCTGGGGTGTCAGCAGGTGTGCCTAGGGTGTCAGGGTGTGCAGAGTGTCAGCGCTGCCTGGGAGTGTCAGAGGTGTACCTGGGAGTGTCTGAGGGGTGTACCTGGGAGTGTCTGGGGTGCAGGTGTCTGAGGTGTGTGGTGGAGTGTCAGAGGTGTACCTGCAGTGTCAGCGGTGTGCCTGGAGTGTCAGCGGTGTGCCTGGTGTCAGAGGTCCCTGGGGAGTATCAGAGGTGGCACTTGGGGTGGCGGTGTGCCTGGGAGTGTCAGAGGTGTGCCTGGAGTGCCAAAGATGTACCTGGGAGTGTGGCGTGCCTGGGTGTCAGGTGTGTACCGGGGATGTCGAGGGTACCTGGGGGTGTCAGGGGTGTGCCTGGGAGTATCGGAGGTGTGCCTGGGGTATCGGAGGTGTGCCTCAGGTGTCAGAGGTGTACCTGGGAGTGTCAGAGGTGTACCTGGGAGTATCAGAGGTGTACCTGGGGTGTCAGAAGTGTGCTTGGGAGTGTCAAGGTGTACCTGGGGTGTCAGGGGTGTGCCTGGGATGTGCCTGGGGTGTCTGGGGTGTACATGGGTGTCAGAGGGTGTACATGGCAGTGTCAGAGGTGTACCTGGGAGTGTCAGAGGTGCCTGGGAGTGTCAGCGGTGTACCTGGTGTCAGCGGTGTGCCTGGGAGTGTCAGCGCTGTGCCTGGGAGTGTCAGAGGTGTACCTGGGAGTGTCTGAGGTGTGCCTGGGAGTGTCTGAGGTGCACCTGGTGGTGTCTGAGGTGTAATTGGGTGCAGAGGTGTGCCTGCAGTGTCAGCGGTGTGCCTGGTGTCTCAGCGGTGTGCCTGGAAGGTGTCAGGGTGCACCTGGGAGTATCAGGGTGTGCTTGGGGTGTCAGCGGTGTGCCTGGGGTGTCAGAGGTGTACCTGGGGTGCAGGATGTGCCTGGGGTGTCAGTGGCATACCTGGGAGTGTCAGGTGTGTACCAGGGGTGTCAGAGGGTACCTGGGGTGTGAGGTGTACCTGGGAATTATCGGAGGTGTACCTGGGAGTATCAGGAGGTGTGCCCGGAGTGTCAGAGGTGTACCTGGGAGGTGTCAGAGGTGTGACCTGGGAGAATCAGAGGTGTGCCTGGGAGTGTCAGTGTGGGAGTGTCAAGGTGTGCCTGGGGTGTCTGGGGTGTGCCTGGGTGTCTGGGAGTACCTGGAGTGTCAGAGGGTGTGCATGGGTGTCAGAGGTGTACATGGCAGTGTCAGAGGTGTACCTGGGAGTGTCAGAGGTGTGCCTGGGAGTGTCAGCGGTGTGCCTAGGGTGTCAGCGGTGTGCCTGGGAGTGTCAGCGCTGTACCTGGGAGTGTCAGGGTGTGCCTGGGTGTCTGGGGTGTGCCTGGGGAGTGTCTGAGGTGCACCTGGAAGTGTCTGAGGGGTGTGGTGGTGTCAGAGGTGTACCTGCCAGTGTCAGCGGTGTCCTGGGGTGTCAGCGGTGTGCCTGGGGGTGGGGGTACACCTGGGGTGTCAGAGGTGTGTGGGAGTGTCAGCGGTGTGCCTGGGGTGTTAGGTGTGTACCTGGGGTGCCAGAGATGTCCTGGGGTGTCAGTGGCGGACCTGGGGTGTCAGGTGTGTGCCAGGGTGTGGGGTTTGGAGTGTCAGAGGTGTACCTGGGGTATCGAAGGTGTACCGGGAGTATCGGAGGTGTACCAGTGTCAGAGGTGTGCCTGGGACTGTCAGAGGTGTACCTCGAGGTATCAGAGGTGTACCTGGGAGTGTCAGAGTGTACTTGGGAGTGTCAGGGTGACAGGTAGTGTCAGAGGGTACCTGGGAGTATCAGAGGTGTACCTGGGGTATCAGGTGTGCCTGGGAGTGTCAGAGGTGTACCTGGGGAGTGTCAGAGGTATACTGGGGTGTGTGAGGTGTACCTGGGAGTATCAGGGGTGTACCTGGGAGTGTCAGAATTGCCTGGGAGTCTCAGGGTGACAGGTAGTGTCTGAGGTGCCTGGGAGTGTCAGGGGTGTCCTGGGGTATCGGGGTGTACCTGGGAGTATCAGGTGTACCTGGGGTGTCAGAGGTATGCCTGGGGAGTGTCTGGGGTGTACCGGGGTGTAAGAGGTGTGCCTGGGAGTGTCAGGGGTGTGCCTGGAAGTTCAGGGGTATACCAGTGAGTGTCAGATGTTAGCTGGGAATTATCTGAGGTGTGCCTGCGAGTGTCAGAGTGTGCCTGGGGTGTCAGGATGTACCTGGGAGTGTCAGCGGTGTATCTGGGAGTATCAGCGGTGTACCTGGGAGTGTCAGAGGTGTGCCTGGGAGTGTCTGGGGTGGACCTGGGGTGTCTGAGGTGTACCTGGAAGTGTCTGGGGTGTGCATGGAGTGTCAGAGGTGTACCTGGCAGTGTCAGCGGTGTGCCTGGGAGTGTCAGCGGTGTGCCTAGGGTGTCAGAGTATGCCTGGGATTATCAGGGTGTACCTGGGAGTGTCAGAGGTGTGCCTAAGGTGTCAGAGGTGTGCCTGGGGTGTCTGAGGTGTACCTGCAGGTGTCAGAGGTGTGCCTATGGTGTCAGGTGTGCCTGGGGTGTGTGGTGTGCCTGGGAGTGTCAGCGGTGTACCTGGGAGTGTCAGAGGTGTGCCGGTGTCTGGGTGTGCCTGGGGTGTCTGATGTGTGCCTGGAGGTGTCTGGAGTGTGCATGGGTGTCAGAGGTGTGCCTGGCAGTGTCTGCGGTGTGCCTGGAGTGTCAGCGGTGTGCCTGGGAGTGTCAGCGGTGTGCCTGGGTGTCAGAGGTGTACCTGGGAGTGTCAGCGGTGTAGGGAGTGTCAGAGGTGTGCCTAGGGTGCAGAGGTGTGCCTGGGAGTGTCAGTGGTGTACCTGGGAGTGTCAGAGGCTGTACCTGGGAGTGTCAGAGGTGTACCTGGGAGTGTCAGAGGTGTACCTGGGAGTGTCAGGGGTGAACCAGGGAGTGTCAGAGGGAGTACCTGGGAGTGTCAAGGTGTACCTCGAGTATCAGAGGTGTACCTGGAAGTTTCGGAGGTGTGCCTGGGAGTGTCAGAGGTGTGCCTGGGGTGTCTGAGGTGCACATTGTCAGAGGTGTGCCTGGGAGGTGTCAGGGGTGCCTGGAGTGTCAGTGGTGTGCCTGGGGTGTCAGAGGTGTGCCTGGGGTGTCTGAGGTGTGCCTGGGTGTCAGAGGTGTACCTGGGGTGTCAGGTGTGCCTGGGGTGTCAGCGGTCTACCTGGGGTGTGTGGTGTGCCTGGGGTGTCAGCGGTGTGCCTGGGGTGTCTGGGTGTGCCACCGTGTGTCAGAGGTGTGCCTGGGGTGTGTCATGGGTGCTTGGGAGTGTCAGGGTGTGCCTGGGGACGTCTGAGGTGTACCTGGGTGTCTGGGGTGTACCTGGATGTGTTTGGTGTACATGGAGTGTCAGAGGTGTACCTGGGGTGTCGGAGGTGTTCCTGAGGTGTTGGGGTGTACCTGGAAGTGTCAGAGGGTGTACCTGGGGTGTCTGAGGTGTACTACGTGTGTCAGAGGTGTGCCTGGGGTGTCATGGGTGTGCTTGGGGTGTCAGAGGTGTGCCTGGGAGCGTCTGGGGTGTGCCTGGGGGTGTCTGAGGTGTACCTGGATGTGTTTGAGGTGTACATGGAGTGTCAGAGGTGTGCCTGGCAGTGTTGGCGTGCCTGGGAGTGTCAGCGGTGTGCCTGGGAGTGTCAGAGGTATACCTGGGAGTATCAGGGTGTGCCTGGGAGTATCAGAGGTGTGACCTGGGAGTGTCAATGGTGTGCCTGGAAGTGTCAGGGGTGTGCCTGGAGTGTCTTGGGTGTGCCTGGGAGTGTCTCAGGTGTGCCTGGAAGTGTCTGGGGTTTACCTGGGAGTGTCAGAGGTGTGCCTGGGAGTGTCAGAGGTGTGCCTCGGAGTGTCAGGGGTGTGACTGGGAGTGTCAGAGTGTAACTGGGGTGTCGGAAGGTAACTGGGAGTGTGAGGTGTGCCTGGGGTGTCAGAGGTGTGTCCTGGGGTCAAGGTGTACCTGGGAATGTCAGGAGGTGCAACTGGGAGTGTCAGGGGTGTGCCTGGGGAGTGTCAGAGGAGTACCTGGGGCGTCAGAGGAGTACCTGGGGCCTCAAAGGAGTACCTCGGGTGTCAGAGGTGTACCTGGGAGTGTCTGAGAGTGTATCTGGGGTGTCAGAGGTGAACCTGGGAGTGTCAGGGGTGTGCCTGGTAGTGTCAGCGGTGTGCACTGGGGTGTCAGCGGTGTGCCTGCGGGAGTGTCAGAGGTGTGCCTGGGAGTGTCAGGGATGTGCGGGAGTGTGTCATCAGTGGCCTGGGAGTGTCTGGTGTACCTGGGGTGTCTGAGGTGTACCTGGGGTGTCAGAGGGTGTGCAGAGTGTCAGAGGTGTGCCTGGGGCGTCAGAGGTGCCTCAGGGGTGTCAGAGGTGTGCCTGGGGTGTCTGAGGTGTATCTATGAGTGCCAGAGGTGAACCTGGGAGTTGCAGGGGTGTACATGGGGAGCAAGCCAACGGTGCATATGGAGTGTCAACGGTGTACCTGGTGAGTGTCAGAGGTGTACCTGGGAGTGTCTGAGGTGTACCTGCGAGTGTCAGAGGTGTACCTGGGAGTGTCAGGGTGTACTCTGGGAGTGTCAGCGGTGTACCTGGGAGTGCTGGGGAGGTGAACCTGGGAGTGTCAGGGGTGAACCTGGGAGTGTCAGGGGTGTACCTGGAGAAAGCCAACGGTGTACATGGGAGTGTCAGCGTGGTGTACATGAGTGTCAGAGGTGTACCTGGGAGTGTCAGATGCACCTGGGAGTGTCATCAGTGCATCAGGAGTGTCAAAGGTTGTACCTGCGAGAGTGTCAGAGGTAACCTGGAGTGTCGTGAACGTACCTGGAGTGTCAGCAAACGGGAGCATCATCGGTGTACCTGGGAGGCCAGAGGTGTACCTGGGAGCAAGTCTGAGGTGTACCTGGGAGCAAGTCTGAAGAGTACCTGAAGTGTCTGAGGGTGTACATGGAGTGCTTCAGAGGTGTACATGGCAGTGTCAGCGGTGTACCTGGGAGTGTCAGGAGGTACCTGGGAGGCCAGACGCATACCTGGGGAGCACTGGTGAGGTGTGGCCTGGAGGTCAGGAGGTGTACCTGGGAGGTCAGGAGGCGTACCTGGGAGTGCTGGTGGTGTACCTAGGAGGTTGAAGTGGTGTACCTGGGAGCAGTTGTGAGGTGTACCTGGAGGCTGTAGGTGTACCTGGGAGTGTTCGAGGTGTACCTGGAGTGTCTGGGGTGCACCTGGAAGTGTCAGAGGTGTAATTGAGTGTTGTAGAGGCAGTACCTGCCAGTGTCAGCGGTGGTGGCCTGGGAGTGTCAGCGGTGTACCTGAGTGTCAGAGGCACCTGGGAGTACCAGAGGTACCTGGGAGTGTCAGCGGTGTACCTGGGAGCAAGCCAGAGGTACCTGGGAGTGCCAGAGATGTGACCTGGAGTGTCATGGCGTGCCTGGAGTGCTCAGGTGTGTACCAGGAGGTCAGGAGAGTACCTGGGAGGTCAGGAGGTACCTGGGAGACGGGAGGTGTACCTGGGAGCCAGAGGTGTACCTGGGAGGTCGGAGGCATACCCAGGAGTGCCAGAAGGTACCTGGAGGCCAGAGGTGAACCAAGTAAAAGTCAGAGGTGTACCTGGGAGGCTGTAGAGGTGTACCTGGGAGTATCGGAGGTGTTCCTGGGAGCACGGAGGTGTACCTGGAGTGTCAGAGGTGTACTTGGGAGCACAGAGGTACCTGGGAGTGCCGTGAGGTGTACCTGGGAGGTCAGTGTACCTCAGGAGTCTCAGAGGTGCACTGGGAGTGTCAGGAGGTGAACCAGGGAGGTCAGAGGAGTACTTGGAGGCTGTCAAAAGGTGTGCCCCCGGAGTATCAGAGGGTACCTGGGAGTTCTGGAGGTGTACCTGGGAGTGTCAGATGGGTACCTGGGAGCAGCCTGAGTGTACCTGGGAGTGTCAGAGGTGTTCCTGAGAGCATTGGGGCAGTACCTGAAGTGTCAGAGGTGTACCTGGGAGTGTCTGGAGGTGTACCTACGTGTCAGAGGTGTACCTGGGAGTGTCAGGGGTGTACCTGGGAGTGCCAGAGGGTACCTGGAGTGTCTGAGGCACCGGGAGTGCTTCCAAGGTGTACCTGGATGTAAGCTTGAGGTGTACATGGAGTGTCAGGAGGTAACGACAGTGCAGTTAGCGACGTACCCAGGAGGTCAGCGGTACCTGGGAGGCCAGAGGCATACCTGGGAGCACAGAGGTGTACCTGGGAGTATCAGGAGGTACTCTGGGAGGCCAATGGTGGTACCTTGAAGTGTCTGGGGGTGTACCAGGAGTGTCTGAGGTACCTGGGGAGGTTTTGAGGAAAATTTTGAAGTGTCTGAGGTGTACCTGGGAGTGCCGGGAGGTGTACCTGGGAGGTCAGAGGTACTTGGGAGTGTCAGGGTGTAACTGGGAGTGTCGGAGGTGTGTAACTGGAGTGTTTGGAGGAGTAACTGGATTTTCTGTCTGAGGTGTACCTGGGAGTGTTAGAGGTGTACCTGGAGGCGTCAGAGGTGTACTTGGGAGCGTCAGAGGAGTACCTCGGGGTGTCAGAGGTGTACCTGGGAGTGTCTGAGGTGTATCTGGGAGAGTCAGAGGAGGAAGGGGTGTCATGGGTGTACCTGGAAGTGCTCAAGGTGTGCCTGGGAGTGCCAGGAGGTGTACCTGGGAGGTTGAGGTAATGGGAGTATCAGGGGTGTAACTGGGAGTGTCGTGGAGGTGTAACTAGGGAGTGTCGAGGAGTAACTGAGATTGTCTGAGTGTGTACCTGGGAGGTCAGGAGGTGGTACTTGGGAGTGTCAGAGGTGTACTTAGGAGCAGTCGAGGAGTACCTTGGGTGTCAGAGGTGTACCTGGGAGTGTCTGAGGTGTATCTGGGAGTGTCTGAGGTGTACCTGGGAGAGTCAGAGGTGTACCTGGGAGCCAGGGTGTACCTGAAGTGTCAGTATACCAGTGAGTGTCAGATGTGTGTACCTGGGGTATCTGAGGTGTACCTGCAGGTGTCAGAGGTGTACCTGGTAGTGTCAGCGGTGTGCCTGCGAGTGTCAGAGGTGTGCCTGGGGTGTCAGGGGATGTGCCTGGGAGTGTCAGTGGTGTCTGGGAGTATCAGCGGTGTACCTGGGAGTGTCAGAGGTGTACCTGGTAGTGTCTGAGGTGTCTGGGAGTGTCTGAGGTGTACCTGGGAGTGTCAGAGGTGTGCCTGGGGAGTGTGAGGTGTACCTGGGGTGTCTTGGTGTACCTGGAAGTGTCTGGGGTGTATGGAGTGTCAGGGGTGTACCTGGCAGTGTCAGTGTACCTGGTAGTCGGCGGTGTACGCAAGTGTCAGACTTAGCCTGGGCGTATCAGAGGTGTACCTGGGAGTGTCAGAGATGTACCTGGGAGTGTCAGAGGTGTGCCTGGGAGTGTCAGCGGTGTACCTGGGAGTGTCAGCGGTGTGCCTGGGAGTGTCAATGGTGTACCTGGAAGTTCAAGGGTGTACCAGGAGTGTCTGAGGGTGTACCTGGGAGTGTCTGAGGTGTACCTGGAAGTGTCTGAGGTGTACCTGGGAGTGTCAGAGGTGTGCCTGGGAGTGTCAGGAGTGCTTGGGAGTGTCAGGGGTGTGCCTGGGAGTGTCGGAGGTGTAACTGGGGTGTCGGAGGGTAACTGGGATTGTCTGAGGGTGTACCTGAGGTGGGGTGTGCCTGGGGTGTCAGAGGTGTACCTGGGAGCGTCAGAGGTGTACCTCGGGGTGTCAGAGGAGTACCTCAGGGTGGGATGTGCCTGGGAGTGTCTGAGGTGTATCTGGGAGTGTCAGAGGAGTAGCTGGGGGTGTCATGGGTGTACCTGGAAGTGTCTAAGGTGTACCTGGGAGTGTCAGAGGTGTACCTGGGAGTGTCAGAGGTGTACTTGGGAGTATCAGGGGTGTAACTGGGAGTGTCGGAGGTGTAACTAGGAGTGTCGGAGGGTAACTGAGATTGTCTGAGGTGTACCTGGGAGTGTCAGAGGTGCCTGGGGTGTCAGAGGTGTACCTAGGAGCGTCAGGGGTGCCTCTGGGGTGTGTCAGAGGTGTGCCTGGGGTGTCTGAGGTGTGTCTGGGGTGTCTGAGGTGTGCCTGGGAGTGTCAGAGGTGTGCCTGGGGTGTCAGGGGTGTGCCGGAAGTGTCAGGGGTATACCAGTGAGTGTCAGATGTGCCTGGGAGTATCTGAAGGTGTACCTGCGAGTGTCAGAGGTGTACCTGGGAGTGTCAGCGGTGTGCCTGCGAGTGTCAGAGGTGTACCTGGGAGTGTCAGGGATGTACGCTGAGTGTCAGCGGTGTATCTGGGAGTATCAGCGGTGTACCTGGAGTGTCAGAGGTGTGCCTGGTAGTGTCTGAGGTGTCTGGGGTGTCTGAGGTGTATCTGGGGTGTCAGAGGTGAACCTGGGAGTGTCAGGGGTGTGCCTGGTAGTGTCAGCGGTGTGCATGGGAGTGTGCGATGTACCTGCAGAGTGTCAGAGGTGTACCTGGGGTGTCAGGGATGTGCCTGGGAGTGTCATCAGGTGTGCCTGGGGTGCCTGAGGGTGTACCTGGGAGTGTCTGAGGTGTGCCTGGGAGTGTCAGGAGGTGTGCCAGGGTGTCAGAGGTGTACCTGGGAGCGTGAGGAGGTACCTCAGGGTGGGTGTACCTGGGAGTGTCAGAGGTGTACCTGGGGTGTGAGTAGTATCTGGGAGTGTCAGGGGTGTACCTGGGAGTGTCAGAGGGTACTGGGGCGTCAGAGGGTTCTGGGGCGTCAGGTACCTCAGGTGTCAGAGGGTGTGCCTGGGGGTGTCAGGAGTGTGCATGGGTGTCAGCGGTGTATGGGGTGTCAGAGGTGTGATGGGAGTGTCAGAGGTGTGCCTGGGAGTGTCTTGGGTGTACCTGGGGTGTCAGAGGTGTGCCTGGGAGTGTCGAGGTGTGCCTGGGGGTGTCAGCGGTGTACCTGGGAGTGTCAGAGGTGAACCTGGGGTGTCAGGGGTGAACCTGGGGTGTCAGGGGGTGTGCCTGGGAGAGTCAACAGTGTACATGGGAGTGTCAGCAGTGTACCTGCGAGTGTCAGAGGTGTACCTGGGAGTGTCAGGGATGTACCTGGGAGTGTCATCAGTGTGCCAGGGGTGTCAGCGTTGTACCTGCGAGTGTCAGAGGTGTATGGGTGTCAGGGATGTGCCTGGGGTGTCAGCGGTGTACCTGGGAGTATCATCGTGTACCTGGGGTGTCAGAGGTGTACCTGGGGTGTCTGAGGTGTGCTGGGGTGTCTGAGGTGCCTGGAAGTGTCTGGGGTGTACATGGGTGTCAGGGTGTACATGGCAGTGTCAGCGGTGTGCCGGGAGTGTCAGAGGTGTGCCGGGTGTCAGACGTATGCCTGGGAGTATCAGAGGTGTACCTGGGAGTGTCAGAGGGTAGCCTGGGAGTGTCAGGAGGGTGTACCTGGGAGTGTCAGCAGTGTACCTAGGAGTGTCAGCGGTGTGCCTGGGAGTGTCAGCGGTGTGTACCTGGGAGTGTCAGAGGTGTGCCTGGGAGTGTCTGAGGGTGGCCTGGGGTGTCTGGGGTGAACCTGGAAGTGTCTGAGGTGTGGTGGTGTCAGAGGTGTACCTGGTCAGCGGTGTGCTGGGTGTCAGTGTACTGGGAGTGTCAGAGGTACACCTGGGAGTATCAGAGGTGTACCTGGGAGTGTCAGCGGTGTACCTGGGGAGTGTCAGAGGTGTGCCTGGGGTGTGAAGTGTGCCTGGGGTGTCAGTGGTGTGCCTGGGAGTGTCGGTGTGTGCCAGGGAGTGTCAGAGGGAGTACCTGGGGTGTCAGGGTGTGCACCAGAGTATCAGGAGGTGTACCTGGGAGTGTCAGAGGAGGTGACCTGGGAGTATCAGGTATGCCTGGGATGTCAGAAGTGTGCCTGGGGTGTCAGAGGGTAGACAAGTAGTGTCAGGGTGTGCCTGGGGTGTCAGAGGTGTACCTGGGGTATCAGGTGTTCCTGGGAGTATCAGGAGGTGTGCCTGGGAGTGTCAGAGGTGTACTTGGGGTGTCAGAGTGTGCCTGGGGTGTCAGAGGTGTACCTGGGGTGTCAAGGTGTGCCTCAGAGTCTCAGAGGTGTGCCTGGGAGTGTCAGAGGTGAACCAGGGGTGTCAGAGGAGTACCTGGGAGTGTCAAGGTGTGCCTCGAGGTATCAGAGTGTGCCTGGGAGTTTCAGGTGTACCTGGGAGTGTCAGATGTGTGCCTGGGGTGTGGGGTGTGCCTGGAGTGTCAGAGGTGTTCCTGGGGAGTGTTGGGTGTGCCTGGAAGTGTCAGAGGTGTGCCTGGGGATGCAGGGGTGTGCCTACGTGTGTCAGAGGTGTGCCTGGGGTGTCAGGGTGTGCCTGGATGTGTTTGAGTGTACATGGGTGTCAGAGGTGTGCCTGACAGTGTGTGACGTGCCTAGGAGTGTCAGCGGTGTACCTGAGTGTCAGAGGTATGCCTGGGAATTATCAAGTGTACCTGGGGTATCAGAGGTGTGCCTGGGAGTGTCAATGGTGTGCCTGGAAGTGTCAGGGGTGTGCCAGGGGGGTGTGGGGTGTGCCTGGGGTGTCTGGTGTGCCTGGAAGGTCTGAGGTGTGCCTGGGGTGTCAGAGGGTACCTGGGAGGCGTCAGAGGGTTCCTGGGAGCGTCAAGGGTACCTCGGAGTGTCAGAGTGTACCTGGGAGTGTCTGAGGGTGTATCTATAGTGTCAGAGGTGAACCTGGGGTGTCAGGAGTGTGCATGGGAGTGTCAGCAGTGTGCATGGAGTGTCAGATGGAGTGTCGAGGTGTTCCTGGGGTGTCTGAGGTGTGCCTGCGAGTGTCAGAGGTGTACCTGGGTGTCAGGGGTGTGCCTGGAGTGTCAGCAGTGTACCTGGGTGTCAGAGGTGAACCTGGGAGTGTCAGGGGTGAACCTGGAGTGTCAGGGGTGTGCCTGGGAGTCAGCAGTGTGCATGGGAGTGTCAGCGGTGTACTTGCAGTGTCAGAGGTGTGCCTGGGAGTGTCAGGGATGTACCTGGGAGTGTCATCAGTGTACCAGGGAGTGTCAGCGTTGTACCTGCAGTGTCAGAGGTGTACCTGGGAGTGTCAGGGATGTACCTGGAGTGTCAGCGGTGTACCTGGGAGTATCATCGGTGTGCCTGGGGAGTCAGAGGTGTACCTGGGAGTGTCTGGGGTGTACTGGGAGTGTCTGAGGTACCTGGAAGTGTCTGGGGTGTACATGGGTGTCAGGGTGTGCATGGCAGTGTCAGCGGTGTACCTGGGGAGTGTCAGAGGTGTACCTGGTGTCAGACGTATGCCTGGGGTGTATCAGAGGTGGTACTGGGGTGTCAGAGGTGTGCCTGGGGTGTCAGAGGTGTGCCTGGTAGTGTCTGAGGTGTCTGGGGTGTCTGGGGTGTGCCTGGGGTGTCAGGGGTGTACCTGGGGAGTGTCTGGGGTGTGCCTGGGGTGTCTGGGGTGTACCTGGAAGTGTCTGAGGGTGCATGGGTGTCAGGTGTGCCTGGTGTCAGCGGTGTGCCTGGTAGTGTCAGCGGTGTACCTGGGGAGTGTCAGACTTATGCCTGGGCGTATCAGAGGTGTACCTGGGAGTGTCAGAGATGTACCTGGGAGTGTCAGAGGTGTGCCTGGGGAGTTTCGGCGGTGTGCCTGGGAGTGTCAGCGGTGTGCCTGGGGAGTGTCAATGGTGTACCTGGAAGTGTCAGGGGTGTACCAGGGGTGTCTGAGGTGTGCACCTGGGGTGTCTGGGTGTGCCTGGAGGTGTCTGAGGTGTGCCTGGGAGTGTCAAGTGTACAAGTGTCAGAGGTGTGCCTGGGAGTGTCAGGGGTGTAACTGGGAGTGTCGGAGGTGTACCTGGGAGTGTCGGAGGAGTACCTGGGATTGTCTGAGGTGTACCTGGGGAGTGTCAGAGGTGTGCCTGGGAGTGTCAGAGGTGTACCTGGGAGTGTCTGAGGTGTATCTGGGAGTGTCTGGGGTGTACCTGGGAGTGTCAGAGGTGTGCCTGGGGTGTCAGGGGTGTGCCTGGAAGTGTCAGGGGTATGCCAGTGAGTGTGGCAGATGTGTGCCTGGGGTATCTGAGGTGTGCCTGCGAGTGTCAGGGGTGTACCTGGGAGTGTCGGCAGTTGTGCCTGCAGTGGGGTGTGCCTGGAGTGTCGGGATGTGCACCTGGAGTGTCAGCGGTGTATCTGGGAGTATCAGCGGTGCTGGGGTGTCAGAGGTGTGCCTGGTAGTGTCTGGGGTGTGTCTGGGGAGTGTCAGAGGTGTATCTGGGAGTGTCAGAGGTGAACCTGGGGTGTCAGGGGTGTACGTGGTGTCAGCGGTGTAGATGGGAGTGTCAGCGGTGTGCCTGCAGTGTCAGAGGTGTACCTGGGAGTGTCAGGGATGTACCTGGAGTGTCATCAGTGTGCCTGGGAGTGTCTGAGGTGTGCCTGGGGGTGTGGGGTGTGCCTGGGAGTGTCAGAGGTGTCACCTGGAGTGTCAGAGGTGTGCCTGGGAGCGTCAGAGGTACCTCAGGGTGTCACAGGTGTGCCTGGGAGTGTCTGAGGTGTGTCTGGGAGTGTCAGAGTGAGTATCTGGGGAGTGTCAGGGGTGTACTGGGTGTCAGAGGTGCCTGGGGCGTCAGAGGGGTTCTGGGGCGTCAAGGTACCTCAGGTGTCAGGGGTGTGCCTGGGTGTCTGAGTGTATCTATGGTGTCAGAGGTGGACCTGGGAGTGTCAGGGGTGTACATGGGGTGTCAGCGGTGTACATGGGAGTGTCAGCGGTGTGCCTGCAGTGTCAGGGGTGTGCCTGGGAGTGTCTGAGGTGTACCTGCGAGGTGTCAGAGGTGTACCTGCAGTGTCAGGGGTGTGCCTGGGAGTGTCAGCGGTGTACCTGGGAGTGTCAGGGTGAACCTGGGGTGTCAGGGGGGTGAACCGGGAGTGTCAGGGGTGAACCTGGGAAGTCAGCGGTGTGCATGGGGTGTCAGCGGTGTACTTGCAGTGTCAGGGTGACGCCTGGGAGTGTCAGGGGATGTACCTGGGGTGTCATCAGTTTACCAGGGGTGTCAGCGTTGTACCTGCAGTGTCAGAGGTGTTCCTTGGAGTGTCAGGGATGTGCCTGGGAGTGTCAGTGGGTGTACCTGGGAGTATCATCGGTGTGCCTGGGGAGTGTCAGGTGTGCCTGGGGAATGTCTGAGGTGTGCCTGGGGTGTCTGAGAGTGCCTGGAAGTGTCTGGGGTGTACATGGGTGTCGAGGTGTGCAGTGTCAGCGTGTACCTGGGAGTGTCAGAGGTGTACCTGGAGTGTCAGACGTATGCCTGGGAGTATCAGAGAAGTGCCTGGGGAGTGTCAGGGTGTACCTGGGGTGTCAGAGGTGTGCCTGGGGTGTCAGCGGTGTGCCTAGGAGTGTCAGCGGTGTGCCTGGGAGTGTCAGAGGTGTGCCTGGGAGTGTCAGAGGTGTGCCTGGGAGTGTCTGAGGTGTGCCTGGGGGTGTCTGGGGTGAACCTGGAGTGTCAGGGTGTTGGAGTGTCAGGTGTGCCTGCAGTGTCAGCGGTGTGCCTGGGGAGTGTCAGCGGTGTGCCGAATCAGAGGTGCCTGGGAGTATCAGAGGTGCCTGGGTGTGTGGCAAGTGTCAGGGTGGCACCTGGGAGTGCAGAGATGTGCCTGGGGTGTCAGTGGCGTGCCTGGGGTGTCAGGTGTGCCAGGGAGTGTCAGAGGGGTACCTGGGAGTGTCAGTGTACCTGGGGAGTATCAGGTGTACCTGGGAGTGTCAGAGGTGTGCCTGGGGAGTATCAGGTGTACCTGGGGTGTCAGAAGTGTGCCTGGGGTGTCAGGGGGTGAACCAAGTAGTGTCAGAGGTGTGCCTGGGAGTGTCAGAGGTGTGCCTGGGGTATCAGTGTTTCTGGGAATTATCGGAGGGTGTACTGAGTGTCAGAGGTGTGCCTGGGGTGTCAGGGGTGTGCCTGGGGTGTCAGGAGGTGTGCCTGGGGGTGTCAAGGTGTGCCTCAGGTCTCAGAGGTGGCCTGGGGTGTCAGAGGTGAACAGGGGAGTGTCAGGAGTGCTGTGTCAAGGTGCCTCCAGAGTATCAGAGGTGTGCCTGGGGTTTCGGAGGTGTGCCTGGGGGTGTCAATGTGTGCCTGGGGAGTGTCTGGGGTGTGCCTGGGGTGTCAGAGGTGTTCCTGAGGTGTTGGGGTTGTGCCTGGAGGTGTCAGAGGTGTGCCTGGGGTGTCTGAGGTGGCCACGTGTGTCAGAGGTGTGCCTGGGAGTGTCAGGGGTGTACCTGGATGTGTTTGGGGTGTACATGGGTGTCAGAGGTGTGCCTGACAGTGTTGGCGACGTACCTAGGTGTCAGCGGTGTGCCTGGGTGTCAGAGGTGTACCGGAGTATCAGAGGTGTACCTGGAGTATCAGAGGTGTGCCTGGGGTCAATGGTGTGCCTGGAGTGTCAGGGGTGTGCCAGGGGTGTCTGGTGTGCCTGGGGAGTGTCTGAGGGTGTGCAGGTGTGGGGGTGTGCCGGTGTCAGAGGGTGCCTGGGGGTCGTCAGAGGGTTCCTGGGGCGTCAAGGAGTACCTCAGTGTCAGAGGTGTGCCTGGGAGTGTCTGGGGTGTATCTGTCTATGGTGTCAGGTGAACCTGGGGAGTGTCAGGGGTGTACATGGGAGTGTCAGCTTGTTGTACACATGGGAGTGTCCAGCGGTGTGCCTGCAGTGTCAGGAGGTGTGCAGGTGTCACAGAGGTGTGCCTGCAGTGTCAGAGGTGTACCAAGTGTCAGGGGTGTGCCTGGGGAGTGTCAGCTGGTGTGCCTGGGGAGTGTCAGAGGTGAACCTGGGAGTGTCAGGGGTGAACCTGGGAGTGTCAGGGGAGGTGTACCTGGGAGAGTCAGCGGTGTACATGGGAGTGTCAGCGGTGTGCCTGCAGTGTCAGAGGTGTACCTGGGAGTGTCAGGGATGTGCCTCAGGTGCCATCAGTGTGCCAGGGAGTGTCCAGCGTTGTACCTCACCCCAGTGTCAGAGGTGTGCAGATGTCAGGGATGTACCAAGTGTCAGCGGTGTGCACAGAATATCATCGTGTGCAAGTGTCAGAGGTGTGCCTGTAGGGGGTGTCTGGGGTGTGCCTGGGGTGTCTGAGAGTGCCTGGAGTGTCTGAGGTGTACATGGGTGTCAGAGGTGTACATGGCAGTGTCAGCGGTGTGCCTGCCAGAGTGTCAGAGGTGTACTTGCAAGTGTCAGGCGTATGGGAGTATCAGAGAAGCCTTGCAAGTGTCAGAGGTGTGCCTGGGGAGCTGTCCAGAAGTGTTCCTGGAGTGTCAGTGTGCCTAGGAGTGTCAGCGGTGTACCTGGGGTGTCAGCGGTGTACCTGGGAGTGTCAGAGGTGTACGCAAGTGTCTGAGGTGCCTGGGGTATCTGGGGTGCACCTGGAAGTGTCTGAGGTGTGGTGGGTGTCAGAGGTGTGCCTGCCAGTGTCAGCGGTGTGCCTGCAGGGGTGTCAGGTGTGCCTGGGGAGTGTGGAGGCTGCCTGGGGAGTATCAGAGGTGTGCCTGGGGTGTCAGCGGTGTACTGGGAGTGTCAGGGGTGTGCCTGGGGTGCAGGGGTGTGTGCCTGGGGTGTCCAGTGGCGTGCAGGGTGTCAGGTGTGTGCAGTGTCAGAGGTGCTTAGGTGTCAGGAGGTGTGCAGGTGTCAGTGTGCAGAGTGTGGGGTGTGCCGCAGAGTGTGGGGGTGTGCCAGGTGTCAGAGTGTGCATGGGGTGTCGGGAATTGAACCAGAGTAGTGTCAGAGGTGTACCTGGGGGTGTCCAGGGGTGTGCCTGGGTGTGTTCCTGGGGAGTGTCCCGGTGTGCCTGGGGTGTCAGAGGTGTGCTTAGGAGTGTCAGAGGTGTGCAAGTGTCAGAGGTGTACCTGGGGGTGCCAGGTGTGCCTCAGAGTCTCAGGGTGTGCCTGGGAGTGTCAGAGGTGAACCAGGGGTGTCAGAGGGTACCTGGGGGAGTGTCAAGGTGTACCTCGGAGTATCAGAGGTGTGCCTGGGGTTTCGGAGGTGTGCCTGGGGTGTCAGATGTGTGTGCCTCAGGTGTCTGGGGGTGTGCCTGGGGAGTGTCAGAGGTGTGCAGAGGTGTTGGGGTGTGCCTGGAAGTGTCAGGGGGGTGTGCCTGGGGGTGTCGGGGTGTGCTCGTGTGTCAGAGGTGTGCAAGTGTCAGGGTGTGCCTGTAAGTGTGTTTGAGGTGTGCATGTGGAGTGTCAGAGTGTGCCTGACAGTGTTGGCATGCCTAGGGTGTCAGCGGTGTGCCTGGGGTGTCAGAGGTATGCCTGGGAGTATCAGAGGTGTGCCTGGGAGTATCAGAGGTGTGCACCAGGGTGTCAATGGTGTGCCTGGAAGTGTCCCGGGGTGTGCCAGGGGGGTGTCTGAGGTGTGCCTGGGGGTGTCTGGGGGTGTGCCTGGAAGTGTCTGAGGTGTGCAGGAGTGTCAGGGGGGTGTGCAAGTGTCCAGAGGTGTACTTGGGGTCAGAGTTGTGACACAGGATGTCGGAGGTGTGACAGGGGTGTCGGAGGAGTGGCTGGGATTGTCTGGGGAGTGTGCCTGGGAGTGTTGGGGTGTGCCTGGGGCGTCAGAGGAGTGCCTCAGGGAGTGTCAGAGGTGTACCAAGTGTCTGAGGTGTATCTGGGAGAGTCAGAGAGTAGCTGGGGGTGTCATGGGTGTACCTGGAAGTGTCTAAGGTGTACTTATAAGTGTGTCAGAGGTGTGCTTGGGGAGTGTCAGAGAGTTTACTTGGGAGTATCAGGGGGTATGTGACTGCAGGTGTCGGAGGTGTAACTAGGGTGTCCGGAGGGAGTAGCTGAAGTTGTCTGGGGTGTGCATAAGAGTGTCAGAGGTGTGCTTAGGTGTCAGAGGTGTGCCTAGGGGCGTCAGAGAATTGCCTCCAGGTGTCAGAGGTGTACTGCCTGGGGAGTGTCTGGGGTGTATCTGGGGAGTGTCAGGGTGTGCCTGGGGAGTGTCCAGGGGTGTGCCTGGAAGTGTCAGGGGTGTCCTGGAGTGTCAGGGGGTAGCACCAGTGAGTGTCAGATGTGTGCCTGGGCCTGGGGTATCTGGGGTGTACCTGCAGTGTCAGAGGTGTGCCTGGAGTGTCAGCGTGTGCAGAGTGTCAGAGGTGTACCTGGGAGTGTCAGGGATGTACCTGGGAGTGTCAGCGGTGTATCTGGGAGTATCAGCGTGTACCTGGGGAGTGTCAGAGGTGTGCCTGGTAGTGTCTGAGGTGTATCTGGGGAGTGTCTGAGGTGTCCTGGAAGTGTCTGAGGTGTGCCTGGGGTGTCAGAGGTGTGCAGGTGTCAGGGTGTGCCTGGGGAGTGTCTGAGGTGTGCCTGGGAGTGTCTGGGGTGTGCCTTGGAAGTGTCTGGGGTGTGCATGGAGTGTCAGGGGTGTGCCTGGCAGTGTCAGCGGTGTGCCTGGGGTGTCAGCGGTGTACCTGGGGAGTGTCAGACGTATGCCTGGGCGTATCAGAGGTGTACCTGGGGAGTGTCAGAGATGTGCCTGGTTCTGTCAGCGGTGTACCTGGGAGTGTCAGCGGTGTCCCTGGGAGTGTCAGAGGTGTACCTGGGAGGTGTCTGGAGGTGTACCTAGGAGTGTCTGAGGTGCACCTGGAAGTGTCTGAGGTGTGCATAGGTGTCAGAGGTGTGCCTGCCAGTGTCAGCGGTGTGCCTGGGGTGTCAGCGGTGTGCCTGGGAGTGTCAGAGGTATACCTGGGGTATCAGAGGTGTGCCTGGGAGTGTCAGCGGTGCACCTGGGAGTGTCAGAGGTGTGCCTGGGCGTGCCAGAGGTGTGCCTGGGAGTGTCAGTGGTGTGCCTGGGGTGTCAGGTGTGTGCCAGGGAGTGTCAGAGGGTACCTGGGAGTGTCAGAGGTGTGCCTGGGAGTATCAGTGTGCCTGGGGAGTATCGGAGGTGTGCCTGGGAGTGTCAGGGGTGTACCCTGGAGTATCAGAGGTATGCCTGGGTGTCAGAGGTGTATGGAGTGTCAGAGGTGAACCAGGTAGTGTCAGAGGGTACCTGGGAGTGTCAGAAGTGTACCTGGGGTATCGGAGGTGTGCCTGGGGTGTCTGAGGTGTACCTGGAGTGTCTAAGGTGTGCCTGGATATGTTTGAGGTGTGCATGGAGTGTCAGAGGTGTGCCTGGCAGTGTTGGCGGCGTGCCTGGGAGTGTCAGCGGTGTGCCTGGGGAGTGTCAGGGTTTACCTGGGGGTGATGGAGGTGTACCTGGGGTGTCTGGGGTGTGCCTGGGAGTGTCAATGGTGTGCCTGGAGATGTCAGGGGTGTGCCTGGGGAGTGTCTGGGGTGTACCTGGGAGTGTCTGAGGTGTGCCTGGGTGTCTGGGGTGTACCTGGGGTTTCAGGGTGTGCCTGGGAGTGTCAGGGGCAGGAGTGTCAGGGGTGTAACTGGGGAGTGTCGGAGTGTAACTGGGTTTCGGAGGAGTAACTGGGATTGTCTGAGGTGTGCCTGGGGTGTCAGAGGTGGCACCTGGGGAGTGTCAAGGTGTGCCTGGGAATGTCAGAGTGCAACTGGGAGTGTCTGAGGTGTACCTGGGAGAGTCTGAGGTGTGCCTGGGGTGTCTGGGGTGTGCCTGGGGTGTCAGGATTGTGCATGGGGAGTGTCAGGGGTGTGCCTTGCAGTGTCAGAGGTGTACCTGGGAGTGTCTGAGGTGTACCTGGGAGTGGCAGGGGAGAACCAGGGAGTGTCAGAGGTGAACCAGGGAGCGTCTGAAGTGTACCTGGGAGTATCGGAGGTGTACCTGGGAGTATCGGAGGTGTACCTGGGAGTGTCAGAGGTGTACCTGGTAGTATCCTTGGTGTACCTGGGAGTGTGAGAGGTGTATCTGGAAGTGTCAGAGGTATACCTGGGAGTATCTGAGGTGTACCTGGGAGTGTCTCAGGTGTACCTGGAAGTACCGGAGGTGTACCTGGGAGTATCGGAGGTGTACCTGGGAGTGTCAGAGGTGTATCTGGTAGTATCATTGGTGTACCTGGGAGTGTCAGAGGTGTATCTGGAAGTGTCAGAGGTGTACCTGGGAGTATCAGAGGTGTACCCGGGAGTGTCAGAGGAGTACCTGGGAGTATCGGAGGTGTACCTGGGAGTATCGGAGGTGTACCTGGGAGTGTCAGAGGTGTACCTGGGAGTGTCAAAGGTGTACCAGGGAGTGTCAGAGGTGAACAAGGGAATGTCAGTTGAATACCTGGGAGTGTCAGAGGTGTACCTGGGAGTGTGATAGGTGTTCCTGGGAGTGTCAGAGGTGTACCTGGGAGTGTCAGAGGTGTACCTGGGAGTGTCAGAGGTGTGCCTGGGAGTGTCAGAGGTGCACTTGGAAGTGTCACAGGTGCACCTGAGAGTGTCTGAGGTGTTACTGGGAGTGTCTGAGCTTTACCTGGGAGTGTCTGAGGTGTACATGGCAGTGTCTGAGGTGTACCAGGCACTGTCAGCGGTGTACCTGGGAGTGTCAGCGGTGTACCTGGGAGTATCATTGGTGTACCTGGAAGTGTCAGGGGTGTGCCTGGAAGTGTCAGAGGTGTACCTGAGCGTGCCTGAGGTGTACCTGGGATTGTCAGTGGTGCACCTGGGAGTGTCAGGGGTGTAACTGGGAGTGTCAGGGGTGTACCTGGGATTGTCTGGGGGTGTACCTGGGGATTGTCAAAGGTGTGCCTGTGAGTATCGGAGGGAATTGTACCTGGGAGTGTCAGAGGTGTGCTTGGAAGTCTCAGAGGTGTACCTGGATGTGTCATTGGTGTACCTGGGAGTGTCAAAGGTGTACCTGGGAGTGTCGGAGGTGTACCTGGGAGTGTCAGAGGTGTGCCTGGAAGTGTCAGAGGTGCACTTGGAAGTGTCACATGTGCATCTGGGAGTGTCTGAGGTGTTACTGGGAGTTTCTGAGCTTTACCTGGGAGTGTCTGAGGTGTGCCTGGCAGTGTCTGAGGTGTACCTGGCAGTGTCAGCGGTGTACCTGGGAGTGTCAGCGGTGTGCCTGGGAGTGTCAGGGAGGGAGACAGGAGTGTGGGGGTGTGCCTGGGGTGTCAGGGGGTGTGCCTGGGTGTGTCTGGGGTGTACCTGGGAGTGTCAGGGAGGAGACCAGGGGTGTGGGGTGTGCCTGGGGAGTGTCAGAGGGTGCACCAGGGAGTGTCTGGGGTGTGCCTGGGGAGTATCGGAGGTGTACCTGGGAGTATCGGAGGTGTACCTGGGGAGTGTCAGAGAGGTGTACCTGGTGGTATCGTGGTGTGCCTGGGGTGTGGGGTGTGCCTGGGGTGTCAGGGGGAGAACCAGGGGGTGTAAGGGGTGGTGTGCCTGGGGAGAGTCAGAGGTGTTCCTGAGGTGTCAGAGGTGTGCCTGGGAGTGTGAGGTGTGCCTGGGAGTGTCAGAGGTGTGTACCTGGAGGTGTCAGAGGTGTACCAGAGTGTCAGAGGTGTGCCTGGAGTGTCAGGGTGTGCCTGGGGAGTGTCTGAGGTGTGCCTAGGGTGTCTGAGGTGTGCCTGGAAGTGTCAGAGGTGTACCTGGGAGTGTCAGGGTGTACCTGCCAGTGTCAGCGGCCTGGGAAGTGTCAGCAGTGTGCCTGGGGTGTCAGAGGTATGCCTGGGGAGTATCAGAGGTGTACCTGGGAGTGTCAGCGGTGTGCCTGGGAGTGTCAGAGGTGTACCTGGGCGTGCAGAGGTGTACCTGGGCGTCCGGTGGTGTGCCTGGGGTGTCAGGTGTGCCAGGGAGTGTCAGAGGGTACCTGGGAGTGTCAGAGGTGTGCCTGGGAGTATCGGAGGTGTGCACCTGGAGTATCGGAGGTGTGCCTGGGAGTGTCAGAGGTGTGCCTGGGGTAGAGGTGTGCCTGGGGAGTGTCAGAAGTGTGTGCCTGGGAGTGTCAGGGGTGGACCAGGTAGTGTCAGAGTGCCTGGGAGTGTCAGGGGTGTACCTGGGGTATCAGGTGTGCCTGGAGTGTCAGAGGTGTGCCTGGGAGTGTCAGGTGTGCCTGAGTGTCAGAGGTGTGCCTGGGAGTGTTGGGGTGTGCCTGGGGGTGTCAGGTGTGCCTGGGAGTGTCAGGGGTGTGCCTGGAAGTGTCAGGGGGTATGCCAGTGGAGTGTCAGATGTGTGCCTGGGGAGTATCTGGGGTGTGCCTGCAGTGTCAGGGTGTGCCTGGGGTGTCAGCGGTGTGCCTGCAGTGTCAGAGGTGTGCCTGGGAGTGTCAGGGATGTGCCTGGGGTGTCAGCGGTGTATCTGGGAGTATCAGCGGTGTGCCTGGGAGTGTCAGAGGTGTACCTGGTAGTGTCTGAGGTGTATCTGGGAGTGTCTGGGGTGTGCCTGGAGTGTCTGAGGGTGTGCCTGGGAGTGTCTGGGGTGTGCCTGGGGAGTGTCTGGGGTGTGCCTGGACGTGTCTGGGGTGTGCATGGGTGTCAGAGTGTGCCTGGCAGTGTCAGCGGGTGTGCCTGGGAGTGTCAGCGGTGTGCCTGGGGAGTGTCAGACGTATGCCTGGGGTATCAGAGGTGTGCCTGGGGTGTCAGAGGTGTGTCCTGGGGGTGTCAGGGGTGCCTGGGGTGTCTGGTGTGCCTGGAAGTGTCTGAGGTGTGCATGGAGTGTCAGAGGTGTGACCTGCCAGTGTCAGCGGTGTGCCTGGGATGTCAGCGGTGTGCCTGGAGTGTCAGGGAGAGTATCAGAGGTGTGCCTGGAAGTGTCAGCAGTGTGCAAGTGTCAGAGGTGTACCTGGGCGTGCCAGAGGTGTGCCTGGGAGTGTCAGTGGTGTGCCTGGGAGTGTCAGGTGTGTGTCCAGGGAGTGTCAGAGGAGTGCCTGGGAGTGTCAGAGGTGTGCCTGGGGTATGTGAGGTGTGCCTGGGGTATCGGAGGTGTACCTGGGGTGTCAGAGGTGTGCCTGGGGTATCAGAGGTATGCCTGGGGAGTGTCAGAAGTGTGCCTGGGAGTGTCAGAGAGGTGAACAGGTAGTGTCAGAGGATGCCTGGGGTGTCAGAGGTGTGCCTGGGAGTATCGGAGGTGTGCACCTGGGAGTATCAGGAGGTGTACCTGGGAGTGTCAGGGTGTGCTTGGGAGTGTCAGAGGTGTGCCTGGGAGTGTCTGGGGTGTGCCTGGGGTGTCAGGGTGTTCCTGAGAGTGTTGGAGGTGTGCCTGGAAGTGTCAGGGTGTGCCTGGGGAGTGTCTGGTGTGCCTAGGTGTGTCAGAGGTGTGCCTGGGAGTGTCAGGGGTGTACCTGGGGGTGTCAGAGGAGACCAAGGAAGTGTCAGAGGTATACCTGGGAGTGTCAGGAGGTGTGCCTGGGGTATCGAGGTGTGCCTGGGAGTGTGGAGGTGTGCCTGGGAGTGTGTCAGAGGTGTGCCTGGGGTGTCAGAGGTTGGGGTGTCAGGGGTGTGTGCCTGGGGTATCAGAGGGTATGCCTGGGGAGTGTCAGAGTGTGCCTGGGAGTGTCAGAGGAGACCAGGGAGTGTCAGAGTGCCTGGGGTGTCAGAGTGTACCTGGGAGTATCGGAGGTGTACCTGGGAGGTATCGGAGGTGTACCTGGGAGTGTCAGAGTGTGCTTGGGGAGTGTCAGAGGTGTACCTGGGAGTGTCAGAGGTGGCCTGGGGTGTCAAGGTGTGCCTGAGAGTCTCAGGGTGTGCCTGGGAGTGTCAGAGGTGAACCAGGGAGTGTCAGAGGTACCTGGGAGTGTGAAAGGTGTACCTCAGGTATCAGAGGTGTGCTGGGAGTTTCGGAGGTGTACCTGGGGTGTCAGATGTGTACCTGGGGAGTGTCTGGGGTGTACCGAGTGTCAGAGGTGTTCCTGAGAGTGTTGGGGTGTGCCTGGAAGTGTCAGAGGTGTGTCCTGGGAGTGTCTGAGGTGTACCTACGTGTGTCAGGGGTGTGCCTGGGAGTGTGCCAGGGGTGTGTGCCTGGGGAGTGTCAGAGGTGTGCCTGGGGAGTGTCTGAGGTGTGCCTGGGGAGTGTCTAAGGGTGTGCCTGGATGTGTTAGAGGTGTGCATGGAGTGTCAGAGGTGTACCTGACAGTGTTGGCATGCCTGGGGTGTCAGCGGTGTACCTGGGAGTGTCAGAGGTATACCTGGGGAGTATCAGAGGTGTGCCTGGGAGTATCAGAGGTGTGCCTGGGGTGTCAATGGTGTACCTGGAAGTGTCAGGGGTGTGCCTGGGAGTGTCTGGGGTGTGCAGAGTGTGGGGTGTTCCTGGGGTATCAGAGGTGTACCTGGGAGTGTCAGAGGTGTACTTGGGAGTGTCAGGGGTGTAACTGGGAGTGTCGGAGGTGTAACTGGAGGTGTCGGAGGAGTAACTGGGATTGTCTGAGGTGTACCTGGGAGTGTCAGAGGTGTACCTGGGAGTGTCAGGTGTACCTGGGAGCGTCAGAGGAGTATGCCAGGGTGTCAGAGTTGTACCTGGGAGTGTCTGAGGATAGCAAGAGAAGGTGCAGTTTGATCTGATCATCTGGTTTGCTATTTCTCTAAGGCCAACATGCGGTCCCTCGCCCAATGTCTTCTGCCTTGCTGTAGGTCGAGGCGGATAAGGGAGGAGATAGAGCACACACGGTTCGCTGCCGTACCGAGGATAACAAGAAGGTGCGGTTTGATCTGATCATCTGGTTTGCTATTTCTCTAAAGGCCAGCGTCGCGGTCCCTCGCCCATGTCTTCTACCTGCCTTGCTGTAGGTGAGGCGGAGAAAAGGGAGGAGATAGGCACACCGATTCGCGCTACCCGGCACCGAGGATAGCAAGAAGAAGGTGCAGTTTGATCTGATCATCTGGTTTGCTATTTCTCTAAGGCCAACGTGCGGTCCGTCGCACAATGTCTTCTGCCTTGCTGTAGGTCGAGGAGCGGATAAGGGAGGAGATAGGCACACACGGTGGCGCTGCCAGCGCCGAGGATAGCAAGAGAAGGTGCAGTTTGATCTGATCATCTGGTTTGCTATTTCTCTAAGGCCAACGTGCGGTCCCTCGCCCAATGTCTTCTGCTTTGCTGTAGGTCGAGGAGCGGATAAGGGAGGAGATAGGCACACACGGTGGCGCTGCCGGCGCCGTGGATAGCAAGAGAAGGTGCAGTTTGATCTGATCATCTGGTTGCTATTTCTCTAAGGCCAACGTGCGGTCCCTCGCCCAATGTCTTCCGCCTTGCTGTGAGTGGGGAACGGATGAGGAGGAGATAGGCACACTGCAGTGGCGTGCGGCGCCGAGGATAGGAAGAAGAAGGTGCAGTTTGATCTGATCATCTGGTTTGCGCTATTTCTGCTTGAGAATAGCGTCGGTCCCTCGCCCAATGTCTTCCACGCCTTGCTGTAGGTCGAGGAGCGGATAAGGGAAGAGATAGGCACACACGGTGGCGCTGCCGGCGCCGAGGATAGCAAGAGAAGGTGCAGTTTGATCTGATCATCTGGTTTGCTGTTTCTCTAAGGCCAACGTGCGGTCCCTCGCCCAATGTCTTCCGCCTTGCTGTAGGTCGAGGAGCGGATAAGGGAGGAGCTAGGCACACACGGTGGCGCTGCCGGCGCCGAAGATAGCAAGAGAAGGTGCAGTTTGATCTGATCATCTGGTTTGCTATTTCTCTAAGCCCAACGTGCGGTCCCTTGCCCAATGTCTTCCGCCTTGCTGTAGGTCGAGGAGCGGATAAGGGAGGAGATAGCCACACACGGTGGCGCTGCCGGCGCCGAGGATAGCAAGAGAAGGTGCAGTTTGATCTGATCATCTGGTTTGCTATTTCTCTAAGGCCAACGTGCGGTCCCTCGCCCAATGTCTTCTGCCTTGCTGTAGGTCGAGGACCGGATAAGGGAGGAGATAGGCACACACGGTGCCGCTGCCGGCGCCGAGGATAGCAAGAGAAGGTGCAGTTTGATCTGATCATCTGGTTTGCTATTTCTCTAAGGCCAACGTGCGGTCCCTCGCCCAATGTCTTCCGCCTTGCTGTAGGTCGAGGAGCAGATAAGGGAGGAGATAGGCACACACGTTGGCGCTGCCGGCGCCGAGGATAGCAAGAGAAGGTGCAGTTTGATCTGATCATCTGGTTTGCTGTTGCTCTAAGTCCTACGTGCAGTCCCTCGCCCAATGTCTTCTGCCTTGCTGTAGGTCGAGGAGCGGATAAGGGAGGAGATAGGCACACACGGTGCCGCTGCCGGCGCCGAGGATAGCAAGAGAAGGTGCAGTTTGATCTGATCATCTGGTTTGCTATTTCTCTAAGGCCAACGTGCAGTCCCTCGCCCAATGTCTTCTGCCTTGCTGTAGGTCGAGGCGGATAAGGAGGAATAGAGCACCTGCGGTGGCACTGCGGCCGAGGATAGCAAGAAGAAGGTGCAGTTGATCTGAAGTCATCTGGTTTGCGCTATTTCTCCTAAGGCCAACGTGGAGTCCCCTCGCCCAATGTCTTCTGCCTTGCTGTAGGTCGAGGCGGATAAAAAAAAAGGGGAGAATGAAGCACCTGCCGGTGGCGCTGCCGGCGCCGAGGATAGCAAGAGAAGGTGCAGTTTGATCTGATCATCTGGTTTGCTATTTCTCTAAGGCCAACGCGCGGTCCCTCGCACAATGTTTTCTGCCTTGCTGTAAGTCGAGGAGCGGATAAGGGAGGAGATAGGCACACACGGTGGCGCTGCCGGTGCCGAGGATAGCAAGAGAAGGTGCAGTTTGATCTGATCATCTGGTTTGCTATTTCTCTAAGGCCAACGTGCCGTCCCTCGCCCAATGTCTTCTGCTTTCCTGTAGGTCGAGGAGCGGATAAGGAGAGATAGGCACACACACGGTGGCGCTTTACCGGCACCGAGATAACAAGAGAAAGGTGCAGTTTGATCTGATCATCTGGTTTTTGATGTTCTCTAAAGGCCAACGTGCGGACCCTCGCCCAATGGCTTCTGCCTTGCTGTAGGTCGAGGAGCGGATAAGGGAGGAGATAGGCACACACGGTGGCGCTGCCGGCGTCGAGGATAGCAAGAGAAGGTGCAGTTTGATCTGATCATCTGGTTTGCTATTTCTCTAAGGCCAACATGCGGTCCCTCGCCCAATGTCTTCTGCCTTGCTGTAGGTTGAGGAGCGGAAAAGGGAGGAGATAGGCACACACGGTGGCGCTGCCGGCGCCGAGGATAGCAAGAGAAGGTGCAGTTTGATCTGATCATCTGGTTTGCTATTTCTCTAAGGCCAACGTGCGGTCCCTCGCCCAGTGTCTTCTGCCTTGCTGTAGGTCGAGGAGCGGATAAGGGAGGAGATAGGCACACACGGTGGCGCTGCCGGCGCCGAGGATAGCAAGAGAAGGTGCAGTTTGATCTGATCATCTGGATTGCTATTTCTCTAAGGCCAACGTGCGGCCCCTCGCCCAATGTCTTCTGCCTTGCTGTAGGTCGAGGAACGGATAAGGGAGGAGATAGGCACACATGGTGGCGCTGCCGGCGCCGAGGATAGCAAGAGAAGGTGTAGTTTGATCTGATCATCTGGTTTGCTATTTCTCTAAGGGCAACGTGCGGTCCCTCGCCCAATGTCTTCTGCCTTGCTGTAGGTCGAGGAGCAGATAAGGGAGGAGATAGGCACACACGGTGGCGCTGCCGGCGCCGAGGATAGCAAGAGAAGGTGCAGTTTGATCTGATCATCTGGTTGGCTATTTCTCTAAGGCCAACGTGCGGTCCCTCGCCCAATGTCTTTTGCCTTGCTGTAGGTTGAGGAGCGGAAAAGGGAGGAGATAGGCACACACGGTGGCGCTGCCGGCGCCGAGGATAGCAAGAGAAGGTGCAGTTTGATCTGATCATCTGGTTTGCTATTTCTCTAAGGCCAACGTGCGGTCCCTCGCCCAATGTCTTCTGCTTTGCTGTAGATGGGGAGGCCCGGATAAAAGGGGAGGAGATAGGCACACCGCGGTGGCGCTGCCTTCCGAAGGATAGCAGAAGAGGCAGTTTGATCTGATCATCTGGTTTGCTATTTCTCTAAAGACCAGCGTCGCGGTCCCTGCATTGTCTTCCGCCTTGCTGTAGGTAGAGGCCGGATAAGGGAGGAATAGTACACGGTGGCGCTGCGGCTTCCGAGGATAGCAGAGAAGGTGCAGTTTGATCTGATCATCTGGTTTGCCCCTATTTCTTTAAGGCCAACGTCACGTCCCCTGTAATGAATTCACTTGCTTGCTGTAGGTGGGAGGCGGATAAGGAAGAAGATAGGCACACGGTGGCGCTGCCGGCACCGAGGACGCAAGAAGGGTGCAGTTTGATCTGATCATCCTGGTTTGCGGCTATAAAGGCCAGCGTCACGGTCCCTCGCCCAATGTCTTCCGCCTTGCTGTGGGGTCGAGGCGGATAACGAGGAGGAGATAGGCACACATGGTGGCGCTGCCGGCGTCGAGACCAAGAGAAGGTGCGGATTTGGTCTGATCATCTGGTTTTGCTATTTCTCTAAGTCAACGTCGCGGTCCCTCGCCCAATGTCTTCTGCCTTGCTGTAGGTCGAGGGCGGATAAAGGGAGGAGATAGGCACACGCGTGGCACTGCCAGCTTTCGAGGATAGCAAGAAGAAGGTGCAGTTTGATCTGATCATCTGGTTTGCTATTTCTCTCTAAGGCCAACGTGCGGTCCCTCGCCCAATGTCTTCTGCCTTGCTGTAGGTCCAGGAGGCGGGGATAAGGGAGGAGAGAGAGAGGCACCTGCGGTGGCGCTGCTTGGCACCGAGGATAGCAAGAAGAAGGTGCAGTTTGATCAAGTCATCTGGTTGCTATTTCTCAAAGGCCAGCGTCACGGTCCCTAAGCCCAATGTCTTCTGCCGCTTGCTGTAGGTCGGGGAGGCGGATAGGGAGAAGATAGAGGCACACACGGTGGCGCTGCCAGCACCGAGGATGCTAAGAAGGTGCAGTTTGATCTGATCATCTGGTTTGCTATTTCTCTAAGGCCAACGTCTGGTCCCTCGCTTAATGTCTTCTGCCTTGCTGTAGGTCGAGGAGCAGTTAGAGGTATGAGGACATAGGCTTTACCGCGGTGCTTTTCTTTTTGAGGATAGCAAGAGGTGCAGTTTGATCCTGATCATCTGGTTTGCTGGCTACTGGGAGCCAACGTCTGGGTCCTAGCCCAATGTCTTCTGCCTTGCTGTGTAGGTCGAGGAGGGATAAGGGAGGAGATAAACTGCGCTGGCGCTGCGGCACAAGAAGGGATAACAGAAGAAGGTGCAGGTTGATCTGATCATCTGGTTTGCTATTTCTCTAAGGCCAACGTGCGGTCCCTCGCCCAATGTCTTCTGCCTTGCTGTAGATCGAGGAGCGGATAAGGGAGGAGATAGGCACACACGGTGGCGCTGCCGGCGCCGAGGATAGCAAGAGAAGGTGCAGTTTGATCTGATCATCTGGTTTGCTATTTCTCTAAGGCCAACGTGCGGTCCCTCGCCCAATGTCTTCTGCCTTGCTGTAGGTCGAGGAGCGGATTAGGGAGGAGATAGGCACACATGGTGGCGCTGCCGGCGCTGAGGATAGCAAGAGAAGGTGCAGTTTGATCTGATCATCTGGTTTGCTATTTCTCTAAGGCCAACGTGCGGTCCCTCGCCCAATGTCTTCTGCCTTGCTGTAGGTCGAGGAGCAGATAAGGGAGAAGATAGGCACACACGGTGGCGCTGCCGGCGGCGAGGATAGCAAGAGAAGGTGCAGTTTGATCTGATCATCTGGTTTGCTATTTCTCTAAGGCCAACGTGCGGACCCTCGCCGAATGTCTTCTGCCTTGCTGTAGGTCGAGGAGCGGATAAGGGAGGAGATAGGCACACACGGTGGCGCTGCCGGCGCCGAGGATAGCAAGAGAAGGTGCAGTTTGATCTGATCATCTGGTTTGCTATTTCTCTAAGGGCAACGTGCGGTCCATCGCCCAATGTCTTCTGCCTTGCTGTAGGTCGAGGAGCGGATAAGGGAGGAGATAGGCACACACGGTGGCGCTGCCGGCGCCGAGGATAGCAAGAGAAGGTGCAGTTTGATCTGATCATCTGGTTTGCTATTTCTCTAAGGCCAACGTGCGGTCCCTCGCCCAATGTCTTCTGCCTTGCTGTAGGTCGAGGAGCGGATAAGGGAGGAGATAGGCACACACGGTGGCGCTGCCGGCGCCGAGGATAGCAAGAGAAGGTGCAGTTTGATCTGATCATCTGGTTTGCTATTTCTCTAAGGCCAACGTGCGATCCCTCGCCCAATGTCTTCTGTCTTGCTGTAGGTCGAGGAGCGGATAAGGGAGGAGATAGGCACACACGGTGGCGCTGCCGGCGCCGAGGATAGCAAGAGAAGGTGCAGCTTGATCTGATCATCTGGTTTGCTATTTCTCTAAGGCCAACATGCGGTCCCTCGCCCAATGTCTTCTGCCTTGCTGTAGGTCGAAGGCGGATAAGGGAGGAGATAGGCACCGGTGGCGCTGCGGCACCGGGGATAACAGAGAGGTGCAGTTTGATCTGATCATCTGGTTTGCTATTTCTCTAAGGCCAGCGTCGGTCCCTCGCCCAATGTCTTCTTTGCTGTGGGTCGAGGAGCGGATGAGGAGGAGATAGGCACCTGCAGTGCGCTACGGCACCGAGGATAGCAAGAGGTGCAGTTTGATCTGATCATCTGGTTTGCTATTTCTCTAAGGCAACGTCTTGGTCCTAGCGTAATGTCTTCCGCCTTGCTGTACGTCGAGGAGCGGATAAGGGAGGAGATAGGCACACACGGTGGCGCTGCCGGCGCCGAGGATAGCAAGAGAAGGTGGGGTTTGATCTGATCATCTGGTTTGCTATTTCTCTAAGGCCAACGTGCGGTCCCTCGCCCAATGTCTTCTGCCTTGCTGGAGGTCGAGGAGCGGATAAGGGAGGAGATAGGCACACACGGTGGCGCTGTCGGCGCCGAGGATAGCAAGAGAAGGTGCAGTTTGATCTGATCATCTGGTTTGCTATTTCTCTATGGCCAACGTGCGGTCCCTCGCCCAATGTCTTCTGCCTTGCTGTAGGTCGAGGTGCGGATAAGGGAGGAGATAGGCACACACGGTGGCGCTGCCGGCGCCGAGGATAGCAAGAGAAGGTGCAGTTTGATCTGATCATCTGGTTTGCTATTGCTCTAAGTCCAACGTGCAGTCCCTCGCCCAATGTCTTCTGCCTTGCTGTTAGGTGGGAGGCGGATAAGGGAGGAATAGAGCGCACACACGGTGGCGCTGCCAGCACCAGGGATAGCAAGAGAGGTGCAGTTGATACGATCATACAGTTTTGCTATTTCTCTAAAACCAACGTCTTGAGTCCCTAAGCCCAATGTCTTCTGCCTTGCTGTAGGTCGAGGCCCGGATAAGGGAGGAGATAGGCACCTGCGGTGGCGCTGCCGGCACCGAGGATAGCAGAGAAGGTGCAGTTTGATCTGATCATCTGGTTGCACTATTTCTCTAAGGCCAGCGATGCGGTCCCTCGCCAATGTCTTCACCTGCCTTTGCTGCTGTGTAGGTCGAGGAGGCGGATAAGGGAGAGATAAACACCTGCAGTGGGCGCTGCCCCGGCTTCGAGGATAGCAGAAGGTGCAGTTTAGTCCTGATCATCTGGTTTGCTATTTCTCACAGGTAGCGTGCGATCCCCTCGTAATGTCTTCTGCCTTGCTGTAGGTCGAGGAGCGGATAAGGGAGGAGATAGGCACACACGGTGGCGGTGCCGGCGCCGAGGATAGCAAGAGAAGGTGCAGTTTGATCTGATCATCTGGTTTGCTATTTCTCTAAGGCCAACGTGCCGTCCCTCGCACAATGTCTTCTGCCTTGCTGTAGGTCAAGGAGCGGATAAGGGAGGAGATAGGCACACACGGTGGCGCTGCCGGCGCCGAGGATAGCAAGAGAAGGTGCAGTTTGATCTGATCATCTGGTTTGTTATTTCTCTAAGGCCAACGTGCGGTCCCTCGCCCAATGTCTTCTGCCTTGCTGTAGGTGGAGGAGCGGATAAGGGAGGAGATAGGCACACACGGTGGTGCTGCCGGCGCCGAGGATAGCAAGAAAAGGTGCAGTTTGATCTGATCATCTGGTTTGCTATTTCTCTAAGGCCAACGTGCGGTCCCTCGCCCAATGTCTTCTGCCTTGCTGTAGGTCCAGGAGCGGATAAGGGAGGAGATAGTCACACACGGTGGCGCGGCCGGCGCCGAGGATAGCAAGAGAAGGTGCAGTTTGATCTGATCATCTGGTTTGCTATTTCTCTGAGGCCAACGTGCGGTCCCTCGCCCAATGTCTTCTGCCTTGCTGTAGGTCGAGGAGCAGATAAGGGAGAATGAAACACCTGCCAGTGATGGCGCTGCAGCCATGAGAATATGAAAGAAGGTGCAGTTTGATCTGATCATCTGGTTTTGCTATTTCTCTAAGGCCAACATCTTTGCGATTTTCATATGTCTTCTGCCTTTGTAGGTTGAGGCGGAAAAAGGAGGGAATAGGCACCTGCGGTGCGCTGCCGGCTTCCCGGATAGCAAGAAGGTGCAGTTTGATCTGATCATCTGGTTTGCTATTTCTCTAAGGCCAGCGATGCGGTCCCTCGCCCAATGTCTTCTGCCTTGCTGTAGGTGGGAGCGGATAGGGAGGGAGATAGGCACACATGGTGGCGCTACCCCGGCACCGAGGATAACAAGAAGGTGCAGTTTGATCTGATGATCATCTGGTTTGCTATTTCTCTAAGGAGCAGCGTCGCGGTCCTAAGCCCAATGTCTTCTGCCTTGCTGTAGGTGGGATAGGGAGGAGATAGGCACACATGGTGGCGCTGCCGGCGCTTCCGGGATAAGAAGAAGGTGCAGTTTGAAATATATGATCATCTGTGGTTTGCTATTTCTCTAAGGCCAGCGTCGCGATCCCTCGCCCAATGTCTTCTGCCTTGCTGTGGAATTAGAGTCGCGGATATTGGAGGAGATAATAGGCACACTGCGGTGGCTACTTATTTCGAGATAAGAAGAAGGTGCAGTTTGATCTGATCATCTGGTTTGCTATTTCTCTAAGGCCAACGTGCGGTCCTAAGCCCAATAATATTCTGCTGCTGTAGGTCGAGGCGGATAAGGGAGGAGATAGGCACACCGTTAGCGCTGCCGGCTTCGAGAGGATAACAAAGAAGGTTCAGTTTGATCTGATCTCTGGTTTGCTATTTCTCTAAGGCCAACGTCGCGGTCCTAAGCCAATGTCTTCTGCTGCCTTGCTGTAGGTCGAGGCCCGGATAAAGGAGGAGATAGGCACACCGCGGTGGCGCTGCGGCACCGAGGATAGCAAGAGAAGGTGCAGTTTGATCTGATCATCTGGTTTGCTATTTCTCTAAGGCCAGCGTCGCGGTCCTAAGCCCAATGTCTTCGCCTTGCTGTAGGTCGAGGAAGCGGATAAGGGGAGGGGAGATAGGCACACCGTGGCGCTGCCGGCTTTCGGGGATAGCAAGAAGGTGCAGTTTGATCTGATCATCTGGTTTTGCCTTTATTTCTCTAAAGGAGCCCCTTGTCACGGTCCTAAGCCCAATATTCCGCCTTGCTGTGGAATTAGAGGCCCGGATAAGGGAGAGATAGGCACCTGCGGTGGCACTGCCGGCGCCGAGGATAGCAAGAGAAGGTGCAGTTTGATTTGATCATCTGGTTTTGCTATTTCTCTAAGAGCCAGCGATGGGTCCCTAAGCCCAATGTCTTCTGCCTTGCTGTAGGTCGAGGCAGATAAGGGAGGAGATAGGCACACACACCGTGGCTGCCAGCACCGAGGATAACAAGAGAAGGTGCAGTTTGATCTGATCATCTGGTTTTGCTATTTCTCTAAGGCCAACGTCGCGGTCCCTCGCCCAATGTCTTGCGCCTTGCTGTGGGGGTCCGAGGGCGGATGAGGGAGGAGATAGGCACACGGTGGCGCTGCCGGCACCGGGGATAGCAAGAAGAAGGTGCAGTTTGATCTGATCATCTGGTTTGCTATTTCTCTAAGGCCAATGCGGTCCCTGGCAATGTCTTCTGCCTTGCTGTGGGTGAGGCCGGATAGGGAAGAATGAAGCACACTGCGGTGGCTACCCGAGGATAGCAAGAGAAGGTGCAGTTTGATCTGATCATCTGGTTTGCTATTTCTCTACAAGGCCAACGTGCGGTCCCTCTTGTATGTCTTCCACACACTTGCTGTAGGTCGAGGCGGATAAGGGAGGAAGATAGGCACACAGTGGCACTGCCGGCACCGAGGATAGCAAGAAGGTGCGGTTGATTTGATCATCTGGTTTTGCTATTTCTCTAAGGCCAACGTCGCGGTCCTAAGCCCAATGTCTTCTGCCTTGCTGTAGGTCGAGGAGCAGATAAAGGGAGGAGATAGGCACACACCGTGGCTGCCAGCTGAGGATAGCAGAGAAGGTGCAGTTTGATCTGATCATCTGGTTTGCTATTTCTCTAAAATAGCGTCGCGGTCCCTAAGCCAATGTCTTCTGCCTTGTTGGCCGGAATTAGGAGCGGATAAAGGGAGAATAGGCACACGGTGCGCTGCCGGCTTTCCCGAGATGTAAGAGAAGGTGCAATTTGATCTAGTCATCTAGTTTGTTATTTCTCTAAAGGTAGCGTCGGTCCCTCGCCCATGTTCTGCCTTGCTGTAGGTCAGGAGGCGGATAGGGAGGAGATAGGCACACACGGTGGCTGCCAGCACCGAGGATATAAGAAGAAGGTGCAGTTTGATCTGATCATCTGGTTTGCCTGTTATTTCTCCTAAGGCCAACGTCACGGTCCCTACTTAATGTCTTCTGCCTTGCTGTAGGTGAGGCGGATAAAGGGGAGGAATAGGCACACACAGTGGCGCTGCCGGCACTGAGGAGGAGGAGAAGGTGCAGTTTGATCTGATCATCTGGTTTTGCTATTTCTCTAAGGCCAGCGTGCGGTCCCTGCCCAATGTCTTCTGCCTTGCTGTAGGTGGGGCGGATAAGGGAGGAATAGGCACTGCGGTGGCGCTGCGGCACCGAGGTGCAGTTTGATCTGATCATCTGGTTTGCTATTTCTCTAAGAGCCAGCGTCTTTGGTCCCTGGCAATAATAGCTACTACTTTGCTGAAGGTCAGTAGCAGATTAGGGAGGAATAAGGCTGCAGTGCTACCCGGCACCGGGGACGCAAGAGAAAGGTGCAGTTTGATCCTGATCTCATCTGGTTTATTTCTCTAAGGCCAACATCACGATTTTCAGCAATGTCTTCTGCCTTGCTGTAGGTCGAGGAGCAGATAGGGAGGAATAGGCACACCGCGGTGGCGCTGCCAGCAGCAGACTGTAAGAGAAGGTGCAGTTTGATCTGATCGCTGGTTTGCTATTTCTCTAAGGCCAACGTCGCGGTCCCTTGCCCAATGTCTTCTGCCTTGTTGTAAGTCGAGGAGCGGATAAGGGAGGAGATAGGCACACAAGGTGGCGCTGCCGGCATGCGTGGATAACAAGAAGGTGCAGTTGATCTGATCATCTGGTTTGCTATTTCTCTAGGTAGCGTCGCGATCCCTCTTAATGTCTTCTGCCTTGCTTGCTGTAGGTCGAGGTGCGGATAAGGGAGGAGATAGGCACACTGCGGTGGCGCTGCCGGCGCCGAGGATAGCAAGAGAGGTGCAGTTTGATCTGATCATCTGGTTTGCTATTTTCTCTAGGAGCCAGCGTGCGGTCCCCTCGCCCAATGTCTTCTGCTTTGCTGTAGGTCGAGGGAGGCCGGATAAGGGAGGAGATAGGCACCTGCGGTGGCGCTGCCGGCGCCGGGTGCCAAGAGAAGGCAGTTTGATCTGATCATGCTGGTTTTATTTCTCTAAGGTAGCGTCAGGGTTACCATGGCCAATGTCTTCCGCCTTGCGCAGCAGGTCGAGGCGGATAAGGGGAGGAGATAGGCACACACGGTGGCGCTGCCGGCTTTCGGAAGGATGTAAAGAGAAGGTGCGGTTTGATCTGATCATCTGGTTCTTATTTCTTTAAGGCCAGCGTGCGGTCCCTACCATGTAATGTCTTCCGCCTTGCTGTAGGTCGAGGCGGACAAGGGAAGATAGGCACACCGTTGGCGCTGCCGGCGCCGGGGGATAGCAAGAGAAGGTGCAGTTTGATCTGATCATCTGGTTTTGCTATTTCTCTAAGGCCAGCGTCGGTCCTACGCCCAATGTCTTCCACGCCTTGCTACAGCAGGTCGAGGCGGATAAGGAGAATAGGCACACGCTGAGGCCAGCTGCGGCGTCCCGAGATAGCAGAAAGGTGCAGTTTGGTCTGATCATCTGGTTTGCTATTTCTCTAAGTCCAACGCGTGGTCTCGCCCAATGTCTTCTGCCTTGCTGTAGGTCGAGGCCGGATAAAGGGAGGGAGATAGGCACCTGCGGTGGCGCTGCGGCACCAGGGATAGCAGAAGGTGCAGTTTGATCGGTCATCTGGTTTGCTATTTCTCCTAAGGCTAGCGTGGGGTCCCTCCTTAATGTCTTCTGCCTTGCTGTAGGTCAAGGAGCCCGGATAAAGGGAGGAGAGGCACCTGCGGTGGCTGCTGTACCCGAGGATAGCAAGAGAAGGTGCAGTTTGATCTGATCATCTGGTTTGCTATTTCTCCAAGGCCCAGCGGCGTCTGGTCCCTCGCCCAATGTCTTCTGCCTTGCTGTGGGGTCAGGGGCGGTTGGGAGAAGATGGGCACCTGCGGTGGCGCTGCCCTTCCGAGAGTAGCAAGAGAAGGTGCAGTTTGATCTGATCATCTGGTTTGCTATTTCTCCTAGGAGCCAGCGTCCCTGTGTCTTCTTTCTGCTTACTGTAGGTCGAGGAGCAGTTAAGTGAGGACATGTAGGCACCTGCAGTGGCACTGCCGGCAGGATAGCAGAGAAGGTGCAGTTTGATCTGATGTGGTTTGCTATTTCTCTAAGGCCAGCGTCGCGGTCCCCTCGCCCAATGTCTTCTGCCTTGCTGTAGGTGGGAGCAGATAAGTGAGGACATATGAGCACCGCGGTGGCACTGCCGGCGCCGAGGATAGCAAGAGAAGGTGCAGTTTGATTTGGTCATCTGGTTTTGCTATTTCTCTAAGGTAGCGGTCCCTGTAATGTCTTTCTGCCTTGCTGTAGGTCGAGGAGCAGATAAGGGAGAGATAGGCACACACCGTGGCGCTGCCAGCCTCGAGGAATAACAAGAAGGTGCAGTTTGATCTGATCATCTGGTTTGCTATTTCTCTAAGGCCAACGTCTTTGGTCCTATGCCAATGTCTTCTGCCTTGCTGTAGGTCGAGGAGCAGATAAAGGGAGGAGATAGGCACACGGTGGCTGCAGGCACCGAGGATAGCAAGAGAAGGTGCAGTTTGATCTGATCATACAGTTTACATTTATTTCTCTAAGGCAACGTCTCGGTCCCTAAGCCCAATGTCTGCTGCCTTGCTGTAGGTGGGAGGCCGGATAAGGGAGGAGATAGAGCACACCGCGGTGGCGCTGCCCATTTTCGAGATAGCAAGAGAAGGTGCAGTTTGATCGATCATCTGGTTTTGCTGTTTCTCTAAGGCCAGGTCCCTGCGCCCAATGTCTTCTGCCTTGCTGGCAGGTCGAGGCGGATAAAAGGGAGGAGATAGGCACACACGGTGGC
>NW_024737726.1:0-9796 GCF_018991925.1 Homarus americanus
CTGACACTGTCAGGTACTCGTCTAACACTCCCAGGTACTCCTCTGACACTCCCAGGTACACCTCTGACATTCCCAGGTACACCTCTGACACTCCCAGTTACACCTCCGTCACTTCCAGTTACACCCCTGACACGCCCAGGTGCACCCCTGACACTCCCAGGTACACCTCTGATACTCCCAGGTACACCTCTGACACTCCCAGGTACACCTCCGATACTCCCAGGTACACCTCTGACACTCCCAGGTACTCCTCTGACACTCCCAGGTACACAGCTGATATTCTCAGGTACACCTCTGACACTCCCAGGTACGCCTCCGACACTTCCAGGTACATCTCCGACACACCCAGGTAAACCTCCGATACTCCCAGGTACACCTCTGACATTCCCATGTACACCTCTGACACTCCTAGGTACTCCTCTGGCACTCCCTGGTACACCTCTGACACTCCCAGGTACACCTCTTACACTTCCTGGTTCTCCCCTGACACTCCCAGGTACACCTCAGACACTCCCAGGTACACATCAGACACTCCCAGGCACACCTCTGACACTCCCAGGTACACCTCTGACACTCCCAGGTATACCCTTGACACTGCCAGGTACTCCTCACTCCCAGGTACTCCTCTGACACTCCCAGGCACACGTCTGACATTCCCAGGTACACCACTGACACTCCCAGTTACACCTCCGTCACTTCCAGTTACACCCCTGACACTCCCAGGTACACCCCTGACTCTCCCAGGTACACCTCTGATACTCCCAGGTACACCTCTGACACTCACAGTAACACCTCCGTCACTTCCAGTTACACCCCTGACACTCCCAGGTATACCTCTGACACTCCCAGGTACACCTCTGATACTCCCAGGTACACCCCTGACACTCCCAGGTACACCTCTGATACTCCCAGGTACACCTCAGACACTCCCAGGTACACCTCTCACACTCCCAGGTACTCCTGTGACTCTCCCAGTTACACCTCAGACACTCCCAGGTACTCCTCAGACACTCCCAGGTACACCTCAGTCACTCCCAGGTACATCTCAGACACCCCCAGGTACACCTCTGATACTTCCAGGTACACCTGAGACACTCCCAGGTAAACCTGAGACACTCCTAGGTACACCCCTGACACTCCCAGGTACACCTCTGACACTCCCAGGTACTCCTCAGACACTCCCTGGTACACCCCTGACACTCCCAGGTATACCTTTGACACTCCCAGGTACTCCACTGATACTCCCAGGTACACCTCTGAGACTCCCAGGTACACCTCTGACACTCCCAGGTACACCTATGACACTCCCAGGTACACCTTTGACACTCCCTGGTACACCACTGACACTCCCAAGTACACCTCTTACACTCCCTGGTTCTCCTCTGACACTCCCAGGCTACACCTCAGACACTCCCAGGTACACCTTAGACACTCCCAGGTATACCTCTGTCACTCCCAGGTACTCCTGACACTCTCTGGTACACACCTGACACTGCCAGGTACACCTCATACACTCCCAGGTACACTTCAGACACTCCCAGGTACCCCTCTGACATTCAGATTGCTCCTCTGACCTCCCTGGTACACCTCTGACCTCCCAGATGCTCTCTCATACTCATGGTACACCTCCTGACCTCCCAGGTACACACTCTTACACTCCCTGGTTCTCCTCTGGCCTCCCAGGTACACCTCATACACTCCCAGGTACACCTCAGACACTCCCAGGTACACCTTTGTCACTCCCAAGTACACCCCTGACACTCTCAGGGACTCCTCTGACACTCCCAGGTACTCCTCTGACACTCCCAGGTACACCTCTGACACTCCCAGGTACACATCTGACACTCCCAGGTACACACCTGACACTCTCAGGAACACCTCCGACACTCCTAGGTACACCTCGGACACTCCCAGGTACACCTCTGACACTCCCTGGTACACCTCTGACACTCCCAGATACTCCTCTGATACTCCATGATACACCTCAGACACTCCCGGGTACACCTCAGACACTCCCAGGTACACCTCTGCTGCCACTCCCAGTACACCCCTGACACTCCCAGAACTCCTCTAACACTCCCAGGTACTCCTCTGACACTCCCAGGTACACCTCCTGACACTCCCAGGTACACATCCCAGCCTCCCAGGTACACCCCTGACACTCTCAGGAACACCTCCGACACTCCCAGGTACACCTCTGATACTCCCAGGTACACCTTTGACACTCCCAGGTACCCCCCTGACACTCCCAGGTACACCTCTGATAATCCCAGGTATACCTCTGACACTCCCACGTACACCTCTGACACTCCCTGGTACACCAATGACACCCACAGGTACACCTCTTACACTCCCTGGTTCTCCTCTGACACTCCCAGGTACTCCTCAGACACTCCCAGGTACACCTTAGACACTCCCAGGTACACCTCTGACACTCCCAGGTACATCTCTGAAACTCACAGGTACACCACTGTCACTCCCAGGTACTCCTGACACTCCCTGGTACACACCTGACACTCCCAGGTACACCTCATACACTCCCAGGTACACCTCAGACACTCCCAGGTACACCTCTGCCACTCCCAGGTACTCCTCTGACACTCCCTGGTACACCTCTGACACTCCCAGATACTCCTCGGATACTCCCTGGTACACCTCTGACACTCCCAGGTATACCTCTTACACTCCCTGGATCTCCACTGACACTCCCAGGTACACCTCAGACACTCCGAGGTACACCTCAGACACTCCCAGGTACACCTCTGACTCTCCCAAGTACATCCCTGATACTCTCAGGGACTCCTCTCACACTCCCAGGTACTCCTCTGACACACCCAGGTACACCTCTGACACTCACATGTACACATCTGATACTCCCAGGTACACCCCTGACACTCTCAGGAACACCTCTGACACTCCCATGTACACCTCCGACACTCCAAGGTACACCCATGACACTCCCAGGTACTCCTCAGACACTCCCTGGTACACCCCTGACACTCCCAGGTACACCTTTGACACTTCCAGGAACTCCACTGATACTCCCAGGTACACCTCTGACACTTGCGGTACACCTCTGACACTCCCAGGTACACCTCTGACGCTCCCAGGTACACCTCCGACACTCCCAGGTACACCTCCAACACCCCAGGCACACCCCTGACACTCCCAGGCACTCCCTCTGACACTCTCTGGTACACCCCTGACACTCCCAGGTACATCTCTGACACTCCCAGGTACACCTCCGACACTCCCAGGTACACCTCCAACACTCCCAGGTACACCCCTGACACTCCCAGGTACTCCTCTGACACTCCCAGGTACACCTCCAACACTCCCAGGTACACCTCTGATACTCCCAGGTATACCTCTGACAGTCCCAGGTACACCGCTGACACTCCATGTACACCTCAGACACTTCCAGGTACACCTCAGACACTCCCAGGTACACCTCTGCTACTCCCAGGTACACCTCTGACACTCCCAGGTACACCTCAGACACTCCCAGTTACACCTCACACACTCCCTGGTACTCCTCTGACACTCGCTGGTACTTCTCTGATACTCCCAGCTACACCTCAGACACTCCCAGATACACCTAAGACACTCCCAGGTAAACCTCAGACACTCCCAGGTTCACCTCTGACACTTCCAGGTACACCGCTGTCACTCCCAGGTACACCTCTGACACTCCCAGGTACACCTCCGATTCCCCAAAGGAACACCTCTGGCTCTCCCAGGTATACCTCAGACACTCCCAGGTACACCTCTGGCACTCCCAGGTACACCTCCGACACTCCCAGGTACACCTCCGACACTCCCAGGTACACCCATGACACCCAGCACTCCTCAGACACTCCTGGTACACCCCTGACACTCCAGGCACACCTTTGACACTCCAGGAATTCCACCTGACACCCCAGGTACACCTCTGACACTCCCAGGTACACCTCTGACACTCCCAGGTACACCTCTGACACTCCCAGGTACACCTCCAACACTCCCAGGTACACCCCTGACACTCACAGGTACTCCTCTGACACTCTCTGGTACACCCCTGACACTCCCAGGTACACTTCTGACACCCCCAGGTACTCCTCTGACACTCCCTAGTACACCTCTGACACTCCCTAGTAATGCCTGCACACCCCAGGCCACCTCCGAGACTCCCAGGTACACCTCCAACACTCCCAGGTACACCCTTGACACTCCCAGGTACTTCTCTGACACTCTCTGGTACACCCCTGACACTCCCAGGGACTCCTCTGACACTCCCAGGTACTCCTCTGACACTCCCAGGTACACTTCTGACACTCCCAGGTACACATCTGACACTCCCAGGTACACGCCTGACACTCTCAGGAACATCTCCGACTCTCCCAGTTACACCTCCGTCACTTCCAGTTACACCCCTGACACTCCCAGGTACACCCCTGACACTCCCAGGTAAACCTCTGATACTCCCATGTACACCTCTGACATTCCCAGGTACTCCTCTGACACTCCCTGGTTCACCTCTGACACTCCCAGGTACACCTCTGACACTCCCAGGTACACCTCTGACACTCCCAGGTATACCTCTGACACTCCCTGGTACACCATTGACACTCTCAGATACAACACTTACACTCCCAGGTACTCCTCAGACACACCCAGGTACACCTCCGACACTCCCAGGTACACCTCCGATACTCCCAGGTACACTTCTTACACTCCCAGGTACACCTGTGACACTCCCTGGTACACACCTGACACTGCCAGGTACACCTCATACACTCCCAGGTACACCTCAGACACTCCCAGGTACCCCTCTGACACTCCCAGGTACTCCTCTAACACTCCCTGGTACACCTCTGACACTCCCAGATAATCCTCTGATACTCCCTGGTACACCTCTGACACTCCCAGGTACACCTCTTACACTCTTGTTCCTCCCTCTCTGACACTCCCCAGGCACACCCCTCACACCCCAGGCACACCTCTGACACCCCAGGCATGGCTCCTCTGACACTCCTGGTACACCACTGACACCCCAGGTACAACACCTTCACTCCCAGGTACTCCTCAGACACACCCAGGTACACATCCGACACTCCCAGGTACACCTCCGATACTCCCAGGTACACTTCTTACACTCCCAGGTACATCTCTGACACTCCCAGGTACTCCTCTGACACTCCCTGGTTCACCTCTGACACTCCCAGGTACACCTCTGACACTCTCTGGTACACCTCTGACACTCCCAGGTACACATTGACACTCTCAGGTACACCTCTGACACTCCCAGGTACGCCTCCAACACTTCCAGGTACACCTCTGACATTCCCAGGTACACCTCTGACACTCCTAGGTACTCTTCTGACACTTCCTGGTACACCTCTGACACTCCCAGGTACACCTCTGACACCCCAGGTACACCTCCCACTTCCTGGTTCTCCCCTGACACTCCCAGGTACACCTCAGACACTCCCAGTTACACCTCAGACACTCCCAGGTACACCTTAGACACTCCCAGGTACACCTCTGACACTCCTAGGTACATCTGTGATACTCACAGGTACACCTCTGTCACTCCCAGGTACTCCTAACACTCCCTGGTACACACCTGACACTCCCAGGTACTCCTCATACACTCCCAGGTACACCTCAGACACTCCCAGGTACACCTCTGACACTCCCAGTACTCCTCTGACACTCCCTGGTACACCTCTGACACTCCCAGATACTCCTCTGATACTCCCTGGTACACCTCTGACTCTCCCAGGTGTATGTATATTATTTATGCTGGATTATGTATTATGTATGTATATTATGTATGTGCTCCATTTATATTTATTCAGCCTAGCTAGCAGCGTGTGGCAATGTTATTACCATATCCCACATGCTTAATTAATGTGCCTGGCGACGTATGGAAGCTGCTAATGTATCACTTGCCATACGTCGTCTATAGCAGTTGACCAGGAGCCTAGCTGAGGAGTGCTACCCCCCCCCCTCTGTGTACATACTCTTATCCAGTAAACCGAACCTACAAAACTATACAGGTGTTTGTGTTCTCTCCTGTATATAGAACTATTACCCAGAACACCTAACATGGCGCAGTGCGTAATCTTACTGGATAATTACGAGTGATTAGTGCAAGTTTGTGAAAGCCGGCTTATGGACTCCCGCCTTGTCAACCCCCACGTCATCCCTCCTCGAAGAATTTAGCAACTTTGAGCAGTGTCAGTGACAGTGATTTTCTGTGAAGTGTTTAGTGCATTGTGTGTTTCGTGCCATTTATGTGTGACCTTGTTTTAAAGGATTTCCAAGGTATACGGCATGTTCTGGGCATTCGTGGGGAGTAGAGTTCAGCGCACCCTTCTCTAACCGTTTACAGAGGGTGACTGAGCTCCTCCTGTCTCCAACCCCCCCTCACAGCGCCGCCTCCACCCCCCCTCACAGCTGGGGCGAGACGCTTTGCCCGCCCGGCACACACACACACACATACATGCACTAACACTTGCACACCGCGCGGCTTCATTATATATATTTTATATATATAATCTACTTATCTGTGTATTTAATTAATTTTTTGTCTGAAATCTTGTTGATACGACGGGCTGACCGGTCAACACTGATTTAAGACACAGTACACAGATGAAGTAGTTATGTCTCATGCCTTACGTAGCCGTGGACCCAGCGCCTGGATGAGTCAAGCGGATGATAGTCCCGCAGAGATGGATGACCAGGCCGGCCACGACGCTCCAGCTCCCACAACATCGTGCAGCCCTTCACCTCAATATTCAGCGTTATCTCCAGAGATAATTGCCTTAATGAAGTTTATGAGAGATGAGAGACGCGAGGATGAAGCTCACAGACGTTTGGCGGATGAGCACAGAAGGCAAGCAGAGGCAGAACGAGACCACCAACGGAGAATGGAAGACAGTGCACGGTTAGAAGCCTTGATATCTCGCCTCACTGTTAACCAAGCCCCTGGCTCTAACACTGCCTCGGTACTGACTGGTTCAGATACCTCATCCATGCTTCCTTCACGCCCCCCAGCCCCACCTAAAGCATCAGCTCAAACACCGCCCATCTTGAAGCCTGATGTGAATTTCCAGACTTTTCGTGAATGGCGGCGGCGGTGGGCTGATTATTCTACAATGGTGGATCTCCAGAGTTTGTCACAGCCTAAACAACTCATCCAGCTGCGTATGTGCCTGTCCTTGGAAGTTCAGCATGTCTTAGAACATACGTTGCAGGTACCCCCAACCTCTTTGCTGTCTGTAGAGGAGGTACTGGACGTTCTACAACGGCACATCAAAGGACAGCAGAATGAAGCTCTGCGCAGGAGGGAATTGTTTAGCTGCAGACAGATGGAGGGTGAGTCTTTTGACGCTTTTTATGTACGTCTTAAGAGAGCCTCGGAAGAGGTAGATATATGTCTAGGCCACCACCAGCAGTGCGAGGAGACCCAGTTGAAGCAGGTGATCCTGATGGGTGTTAAGGACGAGGAACTTGTCCAACGCCTCACCTCCCTCGACTCTTCCTCCTCTCTTCAGGATGTGTTGACGATATGTCGCTCCTATGAGGCTGCCAGGTGTGCCACCTCTGCCATCCGTGCTCCCCCTACAGCTGTACGCGCTGTTTCCCGGTACAAGAAGGACAAGAAGTCTGCTCCTACGCCTTCGCCCACCACGCCCACGCCCGGTTCATTTTGCAACAACTGTGGTAAGCAGCACGGAACACAGGTGTGTCCAGCTGCTCAGTCTACCTGCAACAGTTGTGACCGTAAGGGCCACTGGTCGCTCACAGTGCGGTGCCCAGCTAAGTACGTACAGTGCAATGTGTGCGGTCGTCTGGGCCACTATAACAAGTGTTGCCCTACCCACAAACCCAAGGGACAGCGTCAGCGGAAGCTTTGGCGCCCTTCCACCAGTGAGGGCCGCCCACAGTCGCCAAATCAGAGGCACGACGACCCTGGACAAAGCCCGACCCATATTAGGAGGGTGTACTCCTCGCATCCCAGGACCAAAGTCCCCCAGTACATCAGCGTCATCGTGACCTACGGCGGTGTGTCATCCTGTCTTCAGATGTTGCCCGACACCGGCGCTGATGCTACAGTCATCGGTCCCCAGCATTTGCGATGCTTGGGGCTCTCTCCAAGCGATCTAGGACCGCCCCCTGAGGACCTCTGCGTCACGGCAGATGGTTCACAGATGGCCCCAGCCCTGGGTTCACTCTATGCACATGTCACCTTTGGCAACAGGTCGTGTCAGGCCTGGATTGACGTGCATAATGGTGTCCCGACTCCTTTGCTGTCCTACAGACATTGTCAAGAGTTGGCCATCATCTCCCAGGACTTCCCAACACCGATTCTCGAGGTAAAATACGCCAACAGGGTGCACGAAGGGAGCAGCAACTACCCTGCTGCCACCCTACCCCTACCTCTGGCCAGTGACACCTCTCCTTCGGTAGTTGTCCCTGCTGCTTCACGTCCCCACGCCTTGGCTCGCCTCAACGACAGTCACTGTGGAGCCGAGGCCACCAAACGGCGTGCAAGACAGACTGTGTTCCGGCCTGGCATCGACCCCGACATCTCCAATGCTGTCCAGGTGTGTAAGCCCCGCCACGTATTACAACCCAGCCAGCAGCAGGAATCCTTCATGAGTGACGACAACCCCACCCGCCCCTTTGAGTCTGTGTCGGCCGACTTTTTCTGTGTGTCAGGAAAGTCCTTCCTCGTTATCGTCGACCGTCTCTCTGGTTGGCCGGTTGTCATCAAGTGCGGTAATGACACGACGTATGCCGCCACCATCAGCAAGTTCCGCCACTACTTCCGTGACGTGGGCGTTCCTATACGCCTGAGAACCGACGGAGGGCCTCAGTTCACAAGCCGGGACTTTGCTGTGTTCCTTAACCGATGGGGAGTCCGGCATGTGTTGTCATCGCCCCATTACCTGCAGTCCAACGGCCACGCTGAGGCTGCTGTCAAATCCCTGAAGCACCTCATCCTTAAGGTGGCCCCTTCTGGGAACATTGACTGCGAGGCCTTCGACCGGGGTCTTCTTGAACTCCGCAACACACCCAACTACACCGGACGCTCCCCTGCCCAGGTTTTGTATGGGCGCCCCCTTCGTTCTTGTGTCCCTGCTCACCCTCAATCCTTCTCCAAGGAGTGGCAGGCTAAGACAGAGGATTGTGATCGCCGAGCCGCCGAACGTGTTCAGGACGTCGCCGCCCGCTACAACGACCACGCCCGTTCTCTCCCCAGGTTGAGTGTCGGCACCCAAGTCCGTGTTCAGGACCCGACCTCCCTACGTTGGGACAAAGTAGGCGTAGTCATGGGCCTCGGTAGGTCACGGGACTACCAGGTGCGGTTACCCAGTGGTCGTGTGTGGTGGAGGAACCGCCGTTTTCTCCGCCCTGTAACAATGCCTTCTGCCGGCCCCGCCACCAGTGTTGAGTCCCATACCCTTCCCAGTGATGAAGTCCCTCGACGCTCAGAACGGATCCAGAAGAAAAGGTCCGCTCAAGACTTTGCTATGAGCGTATAGGGGGGAGGGAGGTGTATGTATATTATGTATGCTGGATTATATATTATGTATGTATATTATGTATGTGTTCCATTTGTATTATTTATTCAGCCTAGCTAGCAGCGTGTGGCAATGTTATTACCATATCCCACATGCTTAATTAATGTGCCTGGCGACGTATGGAAGCTGCTAATGTATCACTTGCCATACGTCGTCTATAGCAGTTGACCAGGAGCCTAGCTGAGGAGTGCTACCTCCCCCTTTGTGTACATACTCTTATC
>NW_024737727.1:0-18983 GCF_018991925.1 Homarus americanus
CTGTTGTACTTCGTTCAGTTACGTATTGCTGTGTTGACATAGTGGTGTGGCTGTAGTGGTGTGCGTATAACCATCCTGACAGCAGTAGTCATCATCAGTCCATTACTGTCACTGTGTATTGAGGCTAATACCTGACCGTAACCATCTTCTCCTGAGCAGAGGTTAGTTAGATTGGGTTAGGTTAGGTTGAGAGACTAGGTCAGGAAGTCATAATGCTCGGGATATTGTCATTTTGCGTCACCCGTAAAACTCACCCACCGCCACGATTGACGGTAAACACACTCATTCAATTTCCGACGCATTCAATTAGATGTATCTGAGCCATTAGTTACAGCCTGTGTTATTTACTTTAAAGGATTCTGATTACTGTTATTATGGTTGTATCAGTTTGATTAACATACTCTCTCTCTTTTTTTTTTTTGCAAGAAAGGTGTTATAGTAAGTGGTGAGGTGGTAGTGATGGGTGGTGGTGAAGGTGTTGGTGGGTACTGGTAGTGGTGGTAGTGATGGGTGGTGGTGAAGGTGTTGGTAGGTACTGGTAGTGGTGGTAGTGATAGGTGGTGGTGGAAGGTGTTGGTAGGTACTGGTAGTGGTGGTAGTGATGGGTGGTGGTGAAGGTGTTGGTAGGTGCTGGTAGTGGTGGTAGTGATGGGTGGTGGTGGTGGTGGTGAAGGTGTTGGTGGGTACTGGTAGTGGTGGTAGTGATGGGTGGTGGTGAAGGTGTTGGTAGGTACTGGTAGTGGTGGTAGTGATGGGTGGTGGTGAAGGTGTTGGTGGTACTGGTGGTGGTGGTAGTGATGGGTGGTGGTGAAGGTGTTGGTACTGGTGAGTGGTGGTGGTGATGTTGGTGGTGGTGTTGGGTTAGTGGTGTTGGTTTGGTGGTGTTGGGGTGGTGATGGTGGTGGTGGAGATTGGTAAGGGTTGTTGGAGTGGTGGTTGGTGTGGGGTGTTGGTGCTGGTGGTTGGTGGTTGGTGGTGATGGGTGTTGGTAGGTTGGTTGGTTGGGTTGGGTTGGTGGGTTGGTGTGGTGGTGTTGATGATGAGGTGGTGGTGGTGGTGGTGCTGGTGGTGTTGGGTAGGTTGGTGTTTGGTGGTAGTGATGTGGGTGGTGGTAGGTGGTAGGGTTGTGTTGGTAGGTACTGGTGGTGGTGATGGGTGGTGGGGATCGTGTTGGGCTGGTAGTGGTGGTAGTGATGGGTGGTGGTGGTGGGGTGGTAGTGGTGGGGTCGTGTTGGTGTCTCTGGGTCGTCGTCGTCAATGGTAGTTGATGGCGGGCAGGCTGGTTGATTAATGGTTTTGGCGGTGGGTTGGTTGACTGTGTGGTTGATTGAAGGTCTCAACCTTGTCACCATCACCGCCAAGTGTCTCTTCCTCCCTCCCCTCCCTCCCCTCCTCCCCTCCCTCTCCCCTCTCCATCTTCCTCCTTCCTCCTTCCCTCTTTCTCCCCTTTCCCCCTTCTCCCCTCGTTCCCTCCTAGCTCCCTCCTCCTGCTTGCATTTATGCGTGGCTGTCATATTGCCTGAACCTGTTTCACCTGCTGTTAGTTAATTAATTAATTAGCTTATATTGTATAAATTCCTTAAGTTAACTTAGTGCCGGCTGCAGTGTTGGCCTTATCTGACTTTACTGATGGATGTTTTCTCTCGTGCTTGGAGGATTTTTATTTACCAAGGGGAGTTAAGGTATAGTTAATGAGTTATTAATTCCGGGTCATCCTCGTGGTGGTGTGCAGTCATCTAATAAGGTCCTGGTTCTTCTCCCTCCGCGAACCTCAGAAAGATTCAGAATCATGAACCCGAAGCATTAGGTTGATACAATATTCTTTAGGACACACATACAGCCTACAGGACCACCACCCACACCTCGTGGCCTGGACCTCACTAGTCAGTCATTGAGGTAAAACACATTACACGGAGTTAACAGTTTCCGGTCTTATTGCCGAGTCGACTTCAATTGAATACCAAGTTTAATTTGACCCTTTTACTGTCGTCTAGGTGTAATAGTTGAAACCTCTCTATAACGGACTACAGGTAGAGGAAGTGCGTTATATCGAGTGTTGTTGTGGGGGTAGTGTAAAACAAGTGTACTGTGTGACAGGAATGATTTAGGGTAACGAGAGTAAACTAATCAATCTTACTTGCATCATATCAACACCTCATTATAACACAGTGAGTCTCCATCATCCTCTGTCTCGAAGGATCATATAATTCCTCTGTACACCTTATCATAATCTGTATTTACTTCATGTATTCGTCATGGCTCGTAACACAGCCAGAGGGACTTTTGAGGAAGCTTTCGCCGACAGTGTTAGCTGGAGGTGTGGTGCTGGGCGGTGGTGTGGTGCTGGGGCGGTGGTGTGGTGCTGGGGCGGTGGTGTGGGTGCTGGGCGGTGGTGTGGTGCTGGGCGGTGGTGTGGTGCTGGGCGGTGGTGTGGTGCTGGGCAGTGGTGTGGTGCTGGGCGGTGGTGTGGTGCTGGGTGGTGGTGTGGTGTGGTGCTGGGCGGTGGTGTGGTGCTGGGCGGTGGTGTGGTGCTGGGCGGTGGTGTGGTGCTGGGCGGTGGTGTGGTGCTGGTCGGTGGTGTGGTGCTGGGTGGTGGTGCTGGGCGGTGGTGTGGTGCGGGGCAGTGGTGTGGTGCTGGGCGGTGGTGTGGTGCTGGGCGGTGGTGTGGTGCTGGGCGGTGGTGTGGTGCTGGGCGGTGGTGTGGTGCTGGGTGGTGGTGTGGTGCTGGGCGGTGGTGTGGTGCTGGGGCAGTGGTGTGGTGGGCGGTGGTGTGGTGCGGGGCAGTGGTGGTGTGGTGCTGGGCGGTGGTGGTGCTGGGCGGTGGTGTGGTGCTGGGCGGTGGTGTGGTGCTGGGTGGTGGTGTGGTGCTGGGCGGTGGTGTGGTGCTGGGGCAGTGGTGTGGTGCTGGGCGGTGGTGTGGTGCTGGGCGGTGGTGTGGTGCTGGGCGGTGGTGTGGTGCTGGGCGGTGGTGTGGTGCTGGGTGGTGGGTGTGGTGCTGGGCGGTGGTGTGGTGCTGGGGCGGTGGTGTGTGGTGCTGGGCGGTGGTGTGGTGCTGGGCGGTGGTGTGGTGCTGGGCGGTGGTGTGGTGCTGGGCGGTGGTGTGGTGCTGGGCGGTGGTGTGGTGCTGGGCGGTGGTGTGGTGCGGGGCAGTGGTGTGGTGCTGGGCGGTGGTGTAGTGCGGGGCGGCTGTTGTCTCGAGTGGTATTGAAACAATCTCACATTAGTGTTCCGGAAATTGAAAGATTATCACCACAAGAAAATGAGCCAAGTGACTCGAAATACCTCTCGTCAGGCGGACCTTTTAGTGTGACCCGGAACCAGTGCTGTTTTCGTGGTGATTAGAATTGTCTCTCTCTCTCTCTCTCTCTCTCTCTCACACACACACACACACACACACACACACAACACACACAAACACACACACACACACACACACACACACACACACACACACACACACACACAACAATACCCTCATTCAGACACATAAACACACACGGAGGAGAAAACCTGCCTCTTCCTCCTCCTCCTCCTTCAGTATACACTCCTTCAGTAGGTGTGTAATAGACGTGAGTGCTTGTGGCCGGAGGATGATGGCTGCCTAAACACAGAGGGCGTTCAGGGTTACTACACTACTACACCGAGGAGAATCTCAAGAAATTACCGTAAAATTTGCTTTTGTCCAAACTTATCACACACACACACACACACACACACACACACACACACACACACACACGTCTTTATGGGTTTTTGTGTTAGATAATATATGACACAACGGATGAATCGTTTTGACAACACTACCGAGACAAAAGGAGCCTCAGTGTTCATTGTGATACTTTTTTGGTGTTTGTGTATCGGTGAGAGGTTAGGTTAGGTTAGGTTAGGTTAGGTTAGATTAGGTTAGATTAGCTCCTAACCACCTGATCCACACTAAACTTACCGTGGCCCAAACATCCTAGATTCATGTCTGTATCTGGTGATGGAAAAGATTATTTTTGTTTACTGTTTTGACAAATGACACAAGGAAAGATTGAATGAGTTTTAATATTAGATCTTTTCCTCTTGTCATTGACTGGTGAAGGTATTTTAAGAAAGATGTTATTGTACTCTTGGAGGTCATGGCAGGGAGAATACTTTTATTCAGTGTTATTAAGTTTGATGGTGATGGGCAGGGGCGTGGTGATGGTGACGATGGGGAAGGGTAATAGTGATGGTGTTGGTAATTATGATGGTGACAGTGGTGATGGTGAAATTGGTGGTGATGATGACGGAGAGGATCGTCATGATGGTGGGAAGGAAGGAAAGGAGGCTGATGCTCACTAACACCTCTTCTGCCATGCCCTCCTCCTCCCGGCGTGGTGGTGGTAAGGGATGAAGGAGGACGGGGAGGGGGTGACCATAGGGGCCATAACTGCTAACAGCTCCATGCTACATTATGGCAGAAAAGTGACATGTTAATTTTGTACACTAATTCCGGTTCTAAAATAACTAACGTATTTTAGGAGATTAATTAATATCTTTATTTAATGTTTTATAACGTGTTTTAGTCTCGTTGTGTCTTAAAAAGCTTGTTTAATGTTTTATTCATGAATTGATCTCGTAGTGTGATAGTCCATGGTCCTGGAGGAGGTAATGTGCACCCACGTCCTCCTCCTCCGGGTGTTGTGTTACATCTGCAGCTCTCACTCTCCACAGTTAGAGACCACCGAGATGCTGTGGCCACTCACCACTGCCCACCACTTAATGATGTTCTCGGATTGGTTAGGCTGTTATGACGTCATTATAAACCCGGACAATGATTGGTAGGGTGTGGTAGGATGGCGCAACTCTGTGGCCGGTGATTGGTGGTGAGATTATACCGAGTGTCAGCTGCCACGACCAACCTTTTAAAGCCTTAAGGCTGCTACCTTACTTACCATCATCTGGGTCGAGATGTTGTTTGTTTAAGTAACAATCTTGAATGAAGGGATAATATGATGTATAACGAGACAGTAAAGAGGTAATTGTGTTTGTAAATAATGGTTGTATAAATGTTTAGGGTGGGCGCGTGGTGGTGGAGCCTGTGTGGGCATCACGAGGTTACCTGGTGGGTGGCAGTGTGAGGGGCGGGCGGTGTGATGGGGCCCTTGTGGCCCCCCCGTGTGAACAGGGGGCCGACCGGAGTGGGCAGTAACACCCATCCGTCCCCGCTGCCCCGCCTCGTGCATTAAACAGGACTGGGTGTTGGGGCTGGATTGGGTGCTAAGGTTTGGCTGAGTGCTAGATGCTGGGCCTAGACAAGGTACTGAGGTTAGGTGCTAGGCGCAGGATACTGGTCTAGGCTGAGTCCTAGCTATTGGGTCGTGGACGGGGTGCTAAGACTTGCTAGGTGCTGGGGCTGAGTGGTCAGACTGGTGATGGACGCTGGAGGGGCTGTAAAACTGTCGCCCTCCTCTCACACTGTCCTGTGTCCTGGCAGTTCCTCCGTCACACCTTGATGATTTACGGCTCTCTTCCTCTCTCTCTCTCTCTCTCTCTCTCTCTCTCTCCATTCTTTACTCTTTGTTTTCATTTGTCTCTTTTATTACCTTTGTTTTCTCATTTTCTTCTGTCAATTCCATTTTTATTCTTTACTCTTACCAATACCATAACACTGAACACAGGAACATAGATGAACAAGAACACTAAAAACACATGAACTATAACAACTGAATTCAAAGATGAGCAAGAACACTGAACACGTGAACATAGACACTACGATCTAGCACAAATGACTCATAACTCTGTCTACTCAATTAGATCATGTTAGTGTGTGTGTGTGTGTGTGTGTGTGTGTGTGTGTGAGTAATAAATGAGCGTGACTGTGAGTAAGTGAGTGAGTGTGTGTGTGATGGTGACACAACGGGGCTGGAAGTGCGTCTTGTTGTCTATAAGTCCATGTCTGTTTATTTACAGTAGCGGTAATGAACAACCTAACCTAACCTAACACTGTATCATTGTGTAAGGTTGTATTAGGGTCAGTGTAAGGGTGTACCGTATCAGGGTGCGGTGGCCAAGGTGATATAATAACACACTCCTCTTACTCAAATTACCTCACTCTTGATCATCTTAATTATGGTAGCTGTATGCTACAGTTGAGGAAATAAAGTCGGTCTATTACAGTACCTGAAGTGTTTACAGTGCTGCCCCTCACTGGTCGACAGCTGGGGTAAGGAGGGAGTTGTTGTCTTTATAAAGGTACAGTTGTTGGAGGAATGGATGGTGATGAGTTATGGGGAGGGAGGGGTCAGTGTTGGTGAAAGGTGTTGGTGTTGGTGAAGGCGTTGGTTAAGGTGTTGACGATTTTGGGAGAAGGTGGTAGAGAATCGGTGTTGGTGAAGGTGTTGGTCGCTCTGAGTTATTGTTGAAGAGTCGGTGTTGAAGAGTTGGTGTTGGTGATGATGTCGACCGACCTCAATCAACCACCCTCAGTCAATGTTGGAGGAAGTCTATGCAGGAGAAGTTGTAAACAATTAAAAAATGATAAAATAAATCTGATGATGTAAGTTACGATACAAAAGTAAAGTTGGTGAGATGATTATTAGTGTTTGTGTAGAGGAACTAACTCAGGTGTGTGGGAGAATTGGTTACACCTGTTGGATTACTTTGTTATTGTCTTGTGGGGGTGTGGGTGTGGGAGGTGAGAAGGTGTGTTGTGGGGAGTAATGGGGGTGTATGTATGTATGTATGTATGTATAGTATGTATATATATGTATATATGTATGTATATATATATATATATATATATATATATATGTATATATATATATATATATATATATATATGTATGTATGTGTAAAGTAATTAGTAGTTCTTGTGTTACAGTGATGGGCTCATTGTAACACACACACACAGGCCACTAGTAACACCCAGAGAGCAGCAGGCGCCGGAAATACCTCTTCTCTTGTATATTGTTTCCTAATTCTGGATAGACCTTGAGAGAGAGAGAGAAAAGTTAGGGAGGGTGGCAGCAGGACGCCATCTCTGCCCTGTTGTGTGGCCGTGGAGGAGGAATAAAGGAAGGAGGGTGGAAGTGGTCCCTGGTCACCACCCCACGCTAATGAGTCGCAGATGAACCCGTCGCCCACCTTTGCCCACCCCAAAAACCCACCCACCCGCCCGCCCACCCACCCACACCACCGCCCACCCACCCCACACCCCACCGCCCCTCATCCTACTACCGCTCATCTTCCTCCTCCACCTACCGCCCATTTCCTTCTCCTTCATCCACTCTTGCTCCTGCCGCCCATTCTCCACCACCCACTCCACCACACACACACTCCACCACCACCCTCCCCACCCACCCTTTCTCCTGCCCATCTGATAACTTCGGTATTTAGTTACTAGAGAATTAAAAGCAATTGTACAGGTTGGTGATGATAAGCGAGAGAAAGGAGATGGAGGGAAGAAGGGAAGGAAGGTGAGAAGGAGAGAGAGAGTCGCTTGGGGAGAGAGAAAAAGAAAAAAAAGTCCTAGGGTGGCCTTCCTGTGCACTGCCCGGAGGACACTGTCGGCACAGGAAGTAGTATGGGTTGGGTTGAGTGGCTGGCTAGTGTCATTCTCAGGTGACACCCACGGGGAAGGAGGGAGGTGGAGAGGACCTGAAGGGGGGAGGGAGGTGGAGAGGGACCTGAAGGGGAGAGGGGGAGGTGGAGAGGACCTGGAAGGGGAGGGAGAAAGGTGTCCCCCTGTGGCTCTTGTATTCATATATATTCCATTTTACGTGTTTATGGCCCCTGAGGTGACGGGGACCAGCCAGACGTCTTCCTCCGGTTCTGGATGGTTCTCTATGGTCTGGGGAGGTTCTTCATGGTCTGGGTGGTTCTTCATGGTCTGGGGGTTTTTTCTTATGGTCTGGGGAGGTTCTTCATGGTCCCTGTAGTGTACTGTCAGGACATCTATCATCATCATCATCATCATCATCTTTATCATCATCTTTATCATCATCATCATCATCATCATCATCATCAGAACATTTCTTATATTACCAGTTCACTATTGGTATTTTTTACAGAGATATTAAAGACATAAGAAGGCTATTTTGTTGCAGGTTTTCCTTGCATCGCGGTGTTTTCATGCAACATCAACAACATATATCCCATCGTGATTTTTTTTTGTTTATTAAAGATATTTCACATGGTTAGGTTAGGTTAGGTTACGGGATTTTTATTATGGGATGTTTGAAGGAACTCTGACGTGACCCTAACTTAACTTAACCTAATCTAATCTGATGCTATCCTGTCCTTAAAGCTAATGCTATTCTAACCTAATCTAACCTAACTAAATCTAACACGATGACTCCTCTGATCTAAGTGATGGATGGCTTTTTGTGTGTGAGGATGTGTGTAGCTTTATTTTGATAGCTATTGTCCATAAATGCTTGGGGTTCACGTCTGAGTCTCTCGGGGTTCGTGGTTCAGGGAGGAGGCGACCAACAGGACTTGAGTGGTTGACTGTACTGTGGCAAGGTTGTTGAGGCCCAGGAACAATGTTTAGGTCTTTACGTGTTTTTGACCTTATTCCAGGGTCAAAGGTCACCCAGCAGGGTTGGTCTTAGAGGTGTGTGTGTTGGTAGCGATGGGGCGGCAGTAGGCGATGGAGGTGGGGTAGGTTACTATAGTCTGGGGTAGTAGCAGCAGTAGATACAGTATAGCCTACTATGCTGGAGCGAGCACCAGCAGCAGGAGGTATAGGCTACTATGCTGGAGCAGTAGCACCAGCAGCAGGAGGTATAGGCTACCATGCTGGAGCAGTAGCACCAGCAGCAGGAGGTATAGCTATGTGGAGCAGTAGCACCAGCAGCGGAGGTATAGTACTATGTTGACAGTAGCACCAGCAGCAGGAGGTATAGTACTTGGACAGTAGCACCAGCAGCAGGGTATGGGCTGCTAAGCGTAGCACCAGCAGCAGGAGAATGGCTGCTATGCTGGAGCAGTAGCACCAGCAGGGAGTATAGTACTATGCGGGCAGTAGCACCAGCAGCAGGAGGTATAGGCTACTATGTAGCAGTAGCACCAGCAGCAGGAGGTATGGTACTATGCTGGAGCAGTAGCACCAGCAGCAGGAGGTATGGGCTACTATGCTGGAGCAGTAGCACCAGCAGCAGGAGTATAGCCTACTATGCTGGAGCAGTAGCACCAGCAGCAGGAGGTATAGCTTACTATGCTGGAGCAGTAGCACCAGCAGCAGGAGGTATAGGCTACTATGCTGGAGCAGTAGCAGTATGCTGGAACACGGACGCCATTAAAGCCATAAAGTAACGGAGGCGGTGATCACTTTTATTGTTGTTGTCACGATGATTTGCAAGGCTCGTCATATAGGCCTCCTTGTACTCCTCCTCTCAGTCCCCCCTCCTCCCTCCCTCAGTCCGTCAATCCTTCCATTCATCTCTCCGTCTATGCCATACTCCTTCCTTCCTTCCTTCCTTCCTTCGTCCTTCCTCTGCCCGTCTCGTACGTAACTGTGGCGCCGCAGTCACTCACTCACAGTTCAAGGTGACTGTATGTCGATTTTTACGGTGTTGGGGGAGTCTCTGACGTCATGAACCAAATCAGCCTCGTGTTGTGAAGTCATTTACCGAGGTGAGTGTGTGGCTCATGTTGACTTATATTTAGAATATCCGGAAGATTTATTGATGTCCATTACGTGTGTGTGTGTGGGTGGGTGGGTGGGTGGGTGGGTGGGTGTTGGGTAGTGGTGATATTATCTACCGTACAGCAAACCACCACCACCACACACTCCCTACCACCACCACCACACCTCACCACCACCCTCCACTACCACCACCACCACACACTCCACCACCACCACCACACCCCACCACCACACCTCCACTACCACCACCACCACCTCTCCACCACCACCACCACCACCTCCACTACCACCACCACCACCCACTACCACCACCACCACACCTCCCACTACCACCACCACCACACACTCCACCACCACCACACTCCACCACCACCACACTCCACTACCACCACCACCACACACTCCCTACCACCACCACCACACTCCTACCACCACCACCACACACTCCACTACCACCACCACCACACACTCCACTACCACCACCACCACACACTCCACTACCACCACCACCACACCTCCACTACCACCACCACCACACACTCCACTACCACCACCACCACACCTCCCACTACCACCACCACCACCACCTCCACTACCCACCACCACCACCACACCTCCCACCACCACCACCACCACCACACACTCCACCACCACCACACACTCCACCACCACCACCACACCTCCACACCACCATCACACACCCACCACCACCACACACTCCACTACCACCACCACCACCACACCTCCCACTACCACCACCACCACCACCACCTCCACTACCACCACCACCACACCACCACCACACTCCACACCACCACCACACACTCCACCCACCACCACCACCACCACACACTCCCACTACCACCACCCACACTCCACTACCACCACCACACCTCCCTACCACCACCACCACCACCACACACTCACACCACCACCACACCTCCACTACCACCACCACACTCCCACCACCACCACCACACACTCCACCACCACCACCACCTCCACCACCACACCTCCACTACCACCACCACCACACCTCCACCACCACCACCACCACCACACCTCCACCACCACCACCACCACCACACACTCCACCACCACCACCACCACACTCCACCACCACCACGCACTCCACCACCACCACCACACACTCCACCACCACACCACCTCCCCCTACCACCACCACCACACTCCACTACCACCACCACCACACACTCCACTACCACCACCACCACACCTCCCACTACCACCACCACACACTCCACTACCACCCACCACACTACACCACTACCACACTACCATCACCACACTACACCACCACCACCACCACCACTATACCGCCATCACACCACACCATTACCACTATACCGCCACCACCCACACCGTGTTATAGGTGAAGGAAGCGGTAGGTAGGGAGGGGAGGGTGGCCAGGTAGGGAGGGGAGGGTGGCCTGGTGAGGGCGGCGAGGGACAGGTAATTGTTCCAGAGACAATTAAATCACGGTGATAATCACAGTGATTAAGGTAATTGCTTGATCAGCGTCGCCTGTCTGCTGACCTGTGTGTGTGGGCTGATTTGAGAGGTGTTGTATTGTTGTAGTGATTGTTGTAGCTGTATTTAATGTTGTTGTTGTTATGGGCGCGAATATTCAGGTATTTTCATTTTTTATTTTCTTTGCCTAAATTCCAGAGAGAGAGAGAGAGAGAGAGAGAGAGAGAGAGAGAGAGAGAGAGAGAGAGAGAGAGAGAGAGAGAGAACAACATCGTCTTGCTTGGGTCAGAGTATCATCGTCGCACTGAACGTGTACAGTACACAACCGGATTACATATTGTGTCTTATCACGGCCAGAACGTGTCCTGTGTGTGTGTGTGTGTGTGTGTATATACAGTACGTGTGTGTGTGTGTGACCAGCCAGCCAGGAACTGTTAATCCACTGGTCACCACCAATACCTGCGCGTGTTGTAGAGGCTTTAAGACCCCCTCCCAGTGTTTATGGTGGGGTCAAGGAGGGAGGGGACGAGGTGGAGGGAAGGAGAGGAGGTGACGATGAGGAAGGAAAGGGAGGGGAAGGAGGGGGGAGGAGAAGGAATTGAAGGGAAGACAAGGGGACGGAACGGGGAGGAAAAGGAAGGGAGGGAAAAGGGAAGGAAGAACGGAGAAGGTAAACATATAACTGGCCTCTCACCTTTTTAATCAACAAGTGTAGAAAAAAATAAAAATAACAAAATTAAACCTAGAACTTTTCTTCTGGTAATAATCTTCACCAAAAACGACCTTAAAGACACAAACAAATATATAATTATGAAAAAGTCTGAAAAAATATGACAAAAAATAATCGTGTTTTTATTAATAATTATTTCGTCATTATTATCATCTGTTGTTATGTTACTTTTGGTAAATTTGTTAAAAAGTTCAGTAAATATTATCTGAGATTGTGTATGGGGCTTGGGGTCAGGTTTGGGTATTAATCAAAGCTGTGTGTAATGTGTGTGTGTGTATAGTGTGTGTGTATAGTGTGTGTGTATAGTGTGTGTGTATAGTGTGTGTATAGTGTGTGTGTATAGTGTGTGTGTATAGTGTGTGTATAGTGTGTGTATAGTGTCAGGATAGTGTCTGTATAGTGTGTATTGTCAGTATAGTGTGTGTATAGTGTCAGTATAGTGTCAGGATAGTGTTTGTATAGTGTGTATTGTCAGTATAGTGTGTGTATAGTGTCAGTATAGTGTCAGGATAGTCAGTATAATGTCTGTATAGTGTGTATTGTCAGTATAGTGTGTGTATATTGTATAGTGCGTATAGTGTGTGTATATTGTCGGTATAGTGATTGCATAGTGTGTGGTAATAATAGAGTTAGTTGGGTATGGTGAGGAGTAGGTGATGGTGCGAGGAGGAGGAGGGGAGGGTGAGAAGGGAAGAGGTAGAGGAGAGAGAGGGGGGAGAAGGAGAAAGGGGTGTGAGAAGGAAAGAGAAGAGGAGGGGTGTGAAGGTCTGGTGCGAATGTGATTTTTTTATCACTCACCCACCGCTACCTACCACCACCACCTACCACCACCTACCACCATCACCTACCACCCATCACCTGCCACCACCACCACTACCTACCACCATCACCTACCACTATCACCCACCACCTACCACCATCACCTACCACCACCACCTACCACCATCACCTACCACCACCACCTACCATCACCTACCCTCACCCACCACCCCTACCACCATCACCTACCACCACCACCTACTACCATCACCTACCACTACCACCCACCACCACCACCATCACCTACCACCACCACCTACCACTATCACCCACCACCCCTACCACCATCACCTACCACCACCCCCTATCACCATCACCTACCACCACCCCCTACCACCATCCCCATCATCACCATCCACCATCACCACCCACCACTATCACCACCCTCACCTACCATCACCACCAGGGATATGTTGTGAGTGACATCTTCTACAAGTTCTGCTGCTTCCACTCCTTCTGTCTCATATGGAAGAAGAAGGAGGAGGAAGAAGAGGAAGAGGAGGAGGAGGAGATGTGGCCTACTGAAGGAGGTGGCCTACTGAAGGTGTGGTTTATTGAAGGTGGTCTACTGGAAGGAATGTTTTATAATAAGGTACTGAAGGTGGTCTACTGAAGAAGGTGGTGGTCTACTGAAGGGAAAATCACCTCCCCCCCCCAAAAAAAGCAAAAAAAACCCACTCCAGTAGTAACCCATCAACACTTCCCTGTTGTACACCCAAGGGCTGAACCGGACATGTTTACATCTTTCCAGGAAGTTAGTCAGACAGTTACCCCCTGTTGCTTTACGGCGTCCTCACAGTGTATTTGAAGAGCTAGTTATATGTACCGAAGTGTGGCTGTGTGCTATACCGACGCAGTAGTAGTAGGAGGGGCAGCAGGAGCAGCGTCTACATATATATATCTGCCAAGTATTTATGACTTTTTTTTTATAGGCTCTGGTCAGCTCGGGCAGGGTAATAAACGTAACTTTCCCATGACGCAGTGTTGGAACGCTTTATGGTAGGGTGGGCTGCGGGGGTCCCTCAAAAACGTTGTCTCTCTCTCTCCTCTCCTCCTCCACCCTCCCTTTACCATACCTCTTAACACACCTGGTTTGAATTATTTCCTCATTATTTCTTTCTTCTTCTTTCCTCTCGAGTCCCTCCTCTTGCTAAATATTCTTTTCGTGTTAATCTTGAATGTTGATGAAAGTTGCGCCAGATTACTATTCGAGATGTTTTCGTAGTAGTGGTAGAAACAGAGAGGGTCGTTTTAAGTATTTTGGCCACCTTGGGGAACAACTCCAGATTGATTGATGACTTGACGGATTGACGAGGACCTCAAGTTGACGACGGACGGATAGAGGGTAGGTAGGTTAGGTGGGGGGGGGGTAGGAAGAGAGACCCCCCCCCCCCCACCGACCCAAGTCAAGTGATAGAGCAGTTAAGAAGGTTTGTCCCCCGCTGCTGAGGGTCGGTCACGCCTGTCATTCATTTAAGGTGAGTCTCTGTTTATTACCAATTAGGAATGTTTACAAGACTCGGTCCAGGATTCTGTAAGCCATTGTTAGTTGGTGTGTGTGTGTGTGTGTGTGTGTGTGTGTGTGTGTGTGTGTGTGTGTGTGTGTGTGTGTGTGTGTGTGATATTGATATTGATATTGTGTGTGTGTGTGTGTGTGTGTGTGTGTGTGTCCTGAACCAATCTCTCTAACAGTGTAGGGCGGTTTATTTATTATACACTCATTTACTAATACTCTTGACTGAATAGATTAAATTGATTCTAATTCACTGATATAATCTACTGAATAAATTAATTACACCGTCAATCAGATAGTTTAGTGAATGAATGAATGAATGAAGTACACTGATTTGTTTGGTGGTGGTGATGGTAGTAAGGTTAATGGTAGTGGTGATGGTGGTGGTAGTAGTGGTGATGGTGGTAGTGGTAATAGTGGTAGTGGTGAGGGTAATAGTGGTAATGGTGGTGAGAATGATAGTAGTGGTAAGGGTGGTAGTGGTCGTAGTACTGGTAGTGAGAGTAGTAGTAGTGATGGTGGTTATAGTAGTGATGGAAATAATGATGGTGGTGATAGTAGTGGTGGTAGTAGTGATGCTGGTAGTAGTGGTGGTAGTAGTGATGGTGGTAGTAGTGGTGGTGGTGATAGTAGTGGTGGTAGTAGTGATGGTGGTAGTTGTGGTGGTGGTGATAGTAGTGGTGGTAGTAGTGGTGGTGGTGATAGTAGTGGTGGTAGTAGTGATGGTGGTAGTTGTGGTGGTAGTAGTGATAGTCAGAGTAGTAGTAATGGTGGTTATAGTAGTGATGGAAATAATGATGGTGGTAGTAGTGATGGTGGTGATAGTAGTGGTGGTGGTAGTGATGGTGGTGGCAGTTGTGGTGGTGGTAGTGATGGTGGTAGTTGTGGTGGTAGTAGTGATGGTGGTAGTAGTGGTGGTAGTTGTGGTGGTAGTAGTGATGGTGGTAGTAGTGGTGGTAGTAGTGATGGTAGTAGTGATGGTGGTAGCAGTGGTGGTGGCAGTGATGGTGGTAGTAGTGGTGGTAGTTGTGATGGTGGTAGTAGTGGTGGTGGCAGTGAGAGCAACAGGTCCAGAAGTTATCATTATGTTATCTGTTATCTTGTAATCAGACAATTGGTTATTTTTGTTCGATTGTGTAACTTGTTGTGGCGCTGTACCTCACACACACACACACACACACACACATGTATGTTTTTGTTAAGAGGAGGTGTAAGCCAGGAATGTTCCGATGCGTCACATGAGAGGCGATGATAAAAAACAATGAGAAATTTGAAAACTATGATTGTTGACTTTTTCCCCGGTCAGTGAGGGGGTGGGAGTAGGGGGCTGGTGTGAGGGGGTGGGGGGTGTCTGGTGTGTGAGGGGAGTGGTGAGGGGTAGGTGTGTGAGGGCAACAAGGTCTTATCTTAATCCAATTATCCAACAATTATCGTTATGGTCATTGTGTGTGTGTGTGTGTGTGTGTGAACTATTTTATTATTTTACTTTTTACGAGAGAGAGAGAGAGAGAGATACAGAACTAGACAGAGAGACAGTCAACAAAGAGCGACATATGCTGAGTGTTAGAGGAACATTTCTCAGACCAGGTAAGAGAGACTCAGGTGTTCCCACGTCCGCCTGAGACAGCTGGAGCAACAACACCGCTAATTAGAGAACCCCGCCGTGCCTCTCACCCCTACCTCCTCCTACCTCCTCTTACCTCCTCTTACCTCCTCCTACCTCCTCTTACCTCCTCCTACCTCTCTTACCTCCTCCTACCTCCTCTTACCTCCTCCTCCCTCCTCCTACCTCCTCTTACCTCCTCTTACCTCAGCCATTGCTTCCTAGATCATTTCTCTTAATGTGATTGGTCTCCACACTTTCCTTCTTGTCTCCACCTCCTCCCCTACTCCTCCTCCACCTCCTCCCCTACTCCTCCTCCCACCTCCTCCCTACTCCTCCTCCACCTCCTCCCCTACTCCTCGTCCTCAAAGAGGGTTAAATCATCGTCCTCCAAAGAGTTAAATCGTCGTCCTCAAAGAGTTAAATCGTCGTCCTCAAGGGTTAAGTCATCGTTCTCAAGGGTTAAGTCATCGTTCTCAAAGGGTTAAGTCATCGTTCTCAAAGGTTAAGTCATCGTTCTCAAAGGGTTAAGTCATCGTCCTCAGGGGTTAAGTCATCGTCCTCAAAGGGTTAAGTCATCGTTCTCAAAGGGTTGAGTCATCGTTCTCAAGGGTTAAGTCATCGTTCTCAAAGGGTTGTCATCGTTCTCAAGTGGGTAAACCATCGTTCTCAAAGGGTTAAGTCATCGTTCTCAAAGGGTTAAGTCATCGTTCTCAAGGGTTGAGTCATCGTTTTCAAAGGGTTAAGTCATCGTTCAAAGGGTTGTCATCGTCCTCAAAGGGTTAAGTCATCGTCCCTGAGGGTTGTCATCGTTCTCAAAGGGTTAAGTCATCGTTCTCAAAGGTTAAGTCATCGTTCTCAGGGGTTAAGTCATCGTTCTCGCGGTTAAGTCATCGTTCTCAAAGGGTTAAGTCATCGTTCTCAAGGGGTTGTCATCGTTCCAGAAGGTAAACCATCGTTCTCAAAGGGTTAAATTATCGTCCTTAAAGGGTTAAATCATCGTCCTCAAAGGGTTAAAGATTTTATGCATTTTAAGTCCTTGTAATATACTTGACTACTGTTATTTTCCCGTAGTAGAAGACGAAGGAATAATTTCGTCACGATGTGTTGACTGTAGTGGTGTAACGCCGACTGTTGACCAGGAGGGAGTGGCCGACAGGACGGGGGGTCTCAGCTCTCTGGTGTCTTGACGGAAAACTTTTGATATGGTTATTGGAAAGACGTGTGTGTGTGTAGGTTATGTGGACGTGTGTAGTTATGTGGACGTGTGTGTGTAGGTTATGTGGACGTGTGTGTGTGTGTGTAGGTTATGTGAACGTGTGTGTAGGTTATGTGACGTGTGTGTGTAGGTTTTGGGACGTGTGTGTGTAGGTTATGTGGACGTGTGTGTGTGTGTAGGTTATGTGGACGTGTGTGTGTGTGTGTAGGTTATGTGGACGTGTGTGTGTAGGTTGGTGTGGACGTGTGTGTAGGTTATGTGACGTGTGTGTGTAGGTTATGTGGACGTGTGTGTGTGTAGGTTATGTGGACGTGTGTGTGTGGGTTATGTGGACGTGTGTGTGTACTGTAGGTTATGTGAACGTGTGTGTGTGTGTACTGTGGGTTATGTGAACGTGTGTGTGTGTGTGTAGGTTATGTGGACGTGTGTGTGTAGGTTATGTGGACGTGTGTGTGTGTGTGTGTAGGTTATGTGGACGTGTGTGTGTGTGTGTGTGTGTGTAGGTTATGTGGACGTGTGTGTGCGTGTGGGTTATGTGGACGTGTGTGTGTGGTTATGTGGACGTGTGTGTAGGTTATGTGGACGTGTGTGTGTGTGTAGGTTATGTGGACGGACGTGTGTGTGTGTAGGTTGTGTGGACGTGTGTATGTGTGTAGGTTATGGACGTGTGTAGGTTATGGACGTGTGTGTGTGTGTAGGTTGTGTGGACGTGTGTGTGTAGGTTATGTGGACGTGTGTATGTGTGGTTATGTGGACGTGTGTGTGTGTGTGTGTAGGTTATGTGAACGTGTGTATGTGTAGGTTATGTGGACGTGTGTGTGTGTGTGTTATGTGGACGTGTGTGTGTGTGGGTTATGTGGACGTGTGTAGGTTATGTGACGTGTGTATGTATTATGTGGACGTGTGTGTGTGTGTAGGTTATGGACGTGTGTGTGGTAGGTTATGTGGACGTGTGTATGTGTAGGTTATGTGGACGTGTGTGTGTGTAAGTTATGTGGACGTGTGTGTGTGTAGGTTATGGACGTGTGTGTGTAGGTTATGTGGACGTGTGTGTGTTGTGGGACGTGTGTGTGTAGGTTATGTGGACGTGTATGTGTAGGTTATGTGGACGTGTGTGGTTAGGTGGACGTGTGTGTGTGTGTAGGTTGTGTGACGTGTGTGTGTGTAGGTTATGTGGACGTGTGTAGGTTATGTGGACGTGTGTGTATGTGTAGGTTATGTGGACGTGTGTGTGTGTGTAGGTTATGTGGACGTGTGTGTGTGTAGGTTATGTGGACGTGTGTATGTGTAGGTTATGTGGACGTGTGTGTGTGTGTAAGTAGGGATGTGTGTGTAGGTTATGTGGGACGTGTGTGTGTGTGGGTTATGTGGACGTGTGTGTGTGTGTGTGGGTTATGTGGACGTGTGTGTGTGTAGGTTATGTGGACGTGTGTGTGTGTAGGTTATGTGGACGTGTGTGTGTGTATGTGGACGTGTGTATGTGTAGGTTATGTGGACGTGTGTGTGTGTAGGTTATGTGGACGTGTGTGTGTGTAGGTTATGTGGACGTGTATGTAGGTTATGTGGACGTGTGTGTGTGTGTTATGGACGTGTAGGTTATGGACGTGTGTGTGTGTAGGTTATGTGGACGTGTGTGTGTGTGTAGGTTATGTGGACGTGTGTGTGTGTAGGTTGTGTGGACGTGTGTGTGTGTAGGTTATGTGGACGTGTGTGTGTGTAGGTTATGTGGACGTGTGTATGTGTGGATGGTGGATGTGTATGTGTAGGTTATGTGGACGTGTGTGTGTGTGTGGGTTATGTGGACGTGTGTATGTGTAGGTTATGTGGACGTGTATGTGAGGTTATGTGGACGTGTGTGTGTTTTCTCTCCTACTATCCATCCATTTATCTATATTTCCATCCCATTTTCCTTCCCTCCATCTCCATCCATCCATTTATCTGTTTTTCTCTCTCTCTCTCTCTCTAGCAATACGTAACCGAACGAAGCAATGA
>NW_024737728.1:0-10462 GCF_018991925.1 Homarus americanus
AACAAAATGGCTGACGGGACTCACAAGCGGGCGGTGTTTACAGTATGGACCAAGAATAAAAATAAATGAAAAATAAAATAAATAAATCGTAAATTGGTGCATTGTTTCTCCAGGGGTAATTATAGAAGTACAAATGTTCTCCAGCAGTGGGTAACGATCATAGTCACGTATAGAGCTTCCGACGCAGGTAGATTGATATAAATGCATTACCTTGAGTTAGTGGGTTACAGGGGCTTCTTACACGATAATATTAAAGGTGTTTTTTCCTTCTGTTTGTGGCACTTGAGGTGTTTATGTTAGGTTTAATTAAAATGGTTTAGTTATAATAGTTATATTACGATAAGTTAAGTTGAATTTAGAACTTTTGATTTACATATATCGTGTTTTAGAAGGATTTGTTAGCTAATAAGTTTAATTTGGATAAGTTTAGTTTAATTTAGATCATTTGATTTTACAAGGTCGTATTATAATGACTGAGAACCATATAGAAACCTGTTAGAAGTAAATATTTCTACGGCAGTGAATGAGTAGGTCAATAAGTGGTGTATAGAGCTGCTGACGCAACTTAAACGGTATATACTGTACATTTTATGTTATCAGAGCTTTCCTGTTGTACGTAACCGCCTCCGTCAAAGTGTCTTAGTGGCTCATGTGAAGATTAGCCTCTAGTTTATTTAACCTCAAGATTAACTACACTGGCACTGCCTGACCTGACCTGAGCCTGACCTGACCTGACCTGACCTGACCTGACCTCACCTACCCTACCCTACCCTACCCTACCCTACCCTACCCTACCCTACCCTAACCTAACCTAACTTAATCTAACCTAACTTAACTTCCCATGTAGCTTTAGGTTAATCATTAGTTGAAATAAGCTGGGAGGGTTAATCTTCATGTAATCTATCTTAATTAACAATTTTGGTCGGGTGAGGCCTTCTTTACCTTACTCGAGAGCAGGAGGAGGAGGACTTGCTAACGTCTACAGATCATCGTCAACCAAGGCAGATATTGAATACCTTTTGTTTACCTTCGTGGCTTAAGAACACATCTTAACACCATAAGACTATTCGCCTCAATGCAATAATACAATAATTGATTATTGTATTCTAATAAAATTTACGGTGTATCTTTTGAACCAGATTTATTGTTTGACTTTTGTGAATGAGAAACTGGTTGAGGTGTATTGTGGTAAACATCCTTAAGAGCAGCTCTGTGTGTTCTTACGACCTCAAAGTAACACAAAAGGTAGCCAATATCTACCCTTGGTCAGTCACTTTATGTAGATGTCAATTGTGTCATTTTTCTAGACTTAGTGCCCCCTGGCGGAGAAAGTAAATACAATGTTGATTTATTTTGGTCACAACACACGCTAGTAGATTATTTTTTCCTATTTAACTAAATAATTAACACTATGTAGCTAACTAATTATATGACTCAAAGATGGTAACCAATATGGCGTCGATATTGTTCACATACTCTATGATTAATAGATGTATTGTCTGTTTAATTTTAGGGAAGAATTTAATTTATAAACTTTTGAGAATCTGGATACAGGAGTTTTGTCTTTGCGCGCGCGCACGCGCGCGCGTGTGTGTGTGTGTGTGTGTGTGTGTGTGTGGTGATGATGATGATGACGGATACTTTCCTCTGCAGTGAAAAAAATATCTTGACATTGCAAAGTTTAACTGTAAGCCGAAGGAACGTTTGTAATGTGACTTATTATGTGAAATTGTAACTTGAAATTCTTTGTGAAAAAATATTTTCCTATAAAGTTTGGCAGTAAATGAAGTATTACATCAAGGTGTAACTTGTAGTTCCTTGTGGAGTAAATTACCTAAGTGGACGATACAGCTACTCCAGGGTGTAATACCTAGAGTAGAAAGTCTTAAGACCTTACCTGAGGTTGAAAGACTCTTTTAGTGGAACGTCTTAGATATTGAAACTTTAATTACAGTAAATAAAATATAATCTACCTAAACATTCCTTCACCTGGCGACAACTAATGATACAGGTGGTGTAATAGCTCTTTAAAATTCCTCCGTATGATATAATAATGACCACACATGAACTTATAATGTGCAATATCCTGATAACACATTAGCTGCAACATTACACATAGTCCAGTGTATGTGCCGTGAGGGACATCTACCTAAATGAGTTACAGAATGTGGAGTTGAGGCAAAAAATGTTGGGACATGTTTGAGATCATCAGTTGAGCCAAACGTTTATACTCAATATTGTTTTAATGGTATTTTAGAGCGACCGAAAAATGTAAACAAAATGGCCGGCTAGGCTCGGGTGATCCACGAGTCCTCTTATGAAGGATCGACAATAAATGAAAACAAATCAGATTAATTTAAACACATTTCCAAGAGTATTAGATCCTGTAAAGAGAGAAAATTAATACTTGATATTTGTAAAAGCTTTTTTTTTTCGTCCGTTTTCGTCTTGGTTAAAACAATTGTGGTGGTGTTACCTGTTCCAAACGGTAGACATCAAGGAAATGGATCAAGACCTTAATACTCAAAGGTACACATGATGATTTGTTCCCAAGTCCGAGGATATACTTCACAAAACAGATTAACTTTAGGACACAATGATGGCGAACAAAATAACATCAACATTGCGTAAAGCACATATCTTGCTTTGACTCTTAACTCTTGTAATTTTTCGTAATGTTAGTGAATGAAATTGAGATTCTGGGCATATTTTCCTGTTTTTCTTTCTAATCAAGTGTAAAGGAAGATGTATTGTTTATTGATGGATTTGGTGATGTCTTAACAGTGTATTAGAGTGTTAATATTACACAGGTTTGGTATAGTGGTGACGGTAATGTAGTGCAGTAAGATTTTAACACATGGAGGTGAATTTGTCTTTTATGTTGAGGATTTAAGAACATAAGAACATAAGAAAATAAGGAGTCTGCAATAGGCCGGTTGGCCTGTTCATGACAGCTCCTGTCGAGAGTTACTACCACTCTCTATCATCCATGAATCTATCTAGCCTCCTTTTGAAACTTTCCAGAGTTCCCGCACTTACTACAAAGTTGCTAAGCTTGTTCCACTCGTCCACCACCCTAATTGTGAACCAGTTTCTTCCTATCTCCCTCCTAAACCTAAACTTATCCAACTTGAATCCGTTGCTCCGAGTCCTATCCTGCTCGGATATTATAAGAACTTTATCTATATCCCCTTTATTGATTCCTTTCACCCACTTAAATACTTCTATCATATCTCCCCGCACCCTTCGTCTTTCTAGGGAATGCAAGTTAAGTTTCTGTAACCTATCCTGATATGGAAGGTTTCTAAGTCCCAGAATCATTTTTGTCATTCTTCGAAGCACCGACTCTAGTGAATTTATATCCATTCTATAATAGGGGCACCAGAACTGAACCGCATAATCGAGGTGCGGCCTGATTTGTTAAAGGGAAGATCTGGTGGACGGGGATAATTGTCTGGTTGTGATGGACACGGCTCACCTAACCTAACCCAATCTAACCTAACCCAACCCAACCTAACCCAACCTAACCCAACCCAACCTAACCTAACCCCTATATATGTGTGAGATAAGGTTCTGATTCAAGAACAAGATGCACAAGTTCGAATCCAAATTGAGCTGTAGGGTTTGTTGACTAATTCTGGGCTTCACATTCATAAAACTCTCAAATGGGATACGACTAAACCCGAAGCCCCATCTTCCGTCGGTCGGTCGTTGGTGTCAGGTCAAAGTTCAGTTTGTAGTTCACCTCCTGTGATATGTGTCATTTATCGAAACGAAACATGAGGTTAACGTGAAAACAAAACCTCGAAGCAACACGTATAAACAGGGTCGAGTTTTCATCGGATTTTACGTCATGAAATTTTCCATCTTGAGAGAGAGAGATTGATTGATTGATTCCGATGCTGAAATTAACACTAAAATTTTATACTGTAATTGAGATAAATGCAGGTAAGGTTGGCGTATGGAATTATTGAAGGACGATCACAGAAATGTTTTACCTGTTTCCTGTGATGTAAGTCCAAAATGGTGTTAATTGTCAAGGGTTTATACGTCCAAAATGTTCTTCATATCGTAGGGTTTTACATCCAAATATGCCATCCAAGTCCATATGTCCATTCATCCAGTTAACTGTTTATCCATCCACCGATTCACCCACCTACCCATCTCTCATCCCATTCAGTCACCCATCTACCCATCTATCCTCCCATTCAGTCTCCCATCCGTCCATCCATCCATCCATCCATCCATCCATCCATCCATCACACGAGGAATAGAATGACCCACTTATAATTTTTCTCTTTCCTGCTGCACTAAGGATCAACCACCCAGAGTGGTATGGCTACCCTGAGTAAGTACACTCTGTATTCCTCCTTTACTCTATTGTGGGTGTAGGTGGTGGGTAGTGTGTGTTTGTGGGTGTAGAACGTGGATAGTAGGTTTGTTTGTGGGTGTGGGGCGTGGATAGTAGGTTTGTTTGTGGGCGTGGGGCGTGGATAGTAGGTTTGTTTGTGGGTGTAGGGCGTGGATAGTAGGTTTGTTTGTGGGTGTAGGGCGTGGATAGTAGGTTTGTTTGTGGGTGTGGGGCGTGGATAGTAGGTTTGTTTGTGGGTGTGGGGCGTGGATAGTGGGTTTGTTTGTGGGTGTGGGGCGTGGATAGTAGGTGTGTTTGTGGGTGTAGAGCGTGGATAGTAGGTATGTTTGTGGGTGTAGAGCGTGGATAGTAGGCATGTTTGTGGGTGTAGGGCGTGGATAATAGATATGTTTGTGGGTGTAGGGAGTGGATAGTAGGTTTGTTTGTGGAGGTGTATAGCGTGAATAATGAGTTTGTTTTAACTGGTGTAAAGTGGATAGTTGGTTTGTTTGTGGGTGTAGGGCGTGGATAGTAGGTTTGTTTGTGGGTGTGGGGCGTGGATAGTAGGTTTGTTTGTGGGTGTGGGGCATGGATGGTAGGTTTGTTTGTGGGTGTAAGGAGTGGATAGTAGGTTTCTTTGTGGGTGTAGGGCGTGGATAGTAGGTTTGTTTATGGGTGTGGGGCGTGGATAGTAGGTTTGTTTGTGGGTGTAGGGCGTGGATAGTAGGTTTGTTTGTGGGTGTAGGGCGTGGATAGTAGATTTGTTTGTGGGTGTAGAGCGTGGATAGTAGGTTTGTTTGTGGGTGTAGAGCGTGGATAGTAGGTTTCTTTATTGGGTGTAAAACGTGTGGATAGTAGTTTGTTTGATTGTAGACGTGGATAATGGGTTTGTTTGTGGGTTAATGGGGCGTGGATGAAGCGTGGGTTTGTTTTGTGGTGTGGGGCGGGATAATGGGATTTGTTTGTGGGTGTGGGGCATTGAATGGCCCATGTTTGTTGTGGGTGTGAAATTGAACAATAGGTTGTTTGTGGGTGTAGAACGTGGATAGTAGGTTTGTTTGTGGGTGTAGGGCGTGGATAGTAGGTTTGTTTGTGGGTATAGGGCGTGGATAGTAGGTTTGTTTGTAGGTGTAGGGCATGGATAGTAGGTATGTTTGTGGGTGTAGGGCGTGGATAGTAGGTTTGTTTGTGGGTGTGGGGCGTGGATAGTAGGTTTGTTTGTGGGCGTGGGGCGTGGATAGTAGGTTTGTTTTGTGGGTGTGGGGGCGTGGATGATAGTAAGTTTGTTTGTGGGTGTGAGACGTGGATTAGTGGGTTTGTTTGTGGGTGTAGGGGCGTGGATAAGTAGGGTTTTGTTTGTGGGTGTGGATGGTTAATGGTTTGTTTGCGGGTGTGGGGCGTGGATAATGGGTTTTGTTTGTGGGTGTAGGGCGTGGACTAATGGGTTTTGTTTGTGGGTGTAGAACGTGGATAGTAGGTTTGTTTGTGGGTGTAGGGCGTGGATAGTAGGTTCGTTTGTGGGTGTAGCGCGTGGATAGTAGGTTTGTTTGTGGGTGTAGGGCATCGATAGTAGGTTTGTTTGTGGGTGTAGGGCGTGGATAGTAGGTTTGTTTGTGGGTGTGGGGCGTGGATAGTAGGTTTGTTTGTGGGTGTGGGGCGTGGATAGTAGGTTTGTTTGTGGGTGTGGGGCGTGGATAGTAGGTGTGTTTGTGGGTGTAGAGCGTGGATAGTAGGTATGTTTGTGGGTGTAGAGCGTGGATAGTAGGCATGTTTGTGGGTGTAGGGCGTGGATAGTAGGTATGTTTGTGGGTGTAGGGAGTGGATAGTAGGTTTGTTTGTGGGTGTAGATACATACATTGTTGGAATAAATCAAAAATGGGAAGAGGTCAGATAAATGTACTGATGATTATTAATTTTAGGTGAGTTAATAAGAGTATTATAGATAGATAGATACAGTAGATAGATAGATAGATAGATGTATGATTTTGTATACCGCAAGAGTAACTAAATATTCCTGTACCTGTATTTTCTTTCAGTTACAAAATACACAGGATTATAAATATGAGTATGCACAGTGCACATCAGGTGTTACAGTCAGTGGTAATATTTTGTAATACTCTTAAGTGATGAGGTAACAGAGGAAATAGACGGATACTAACGGAGAGTTTTTGTAGAATTAGACAGACATTCAGACAGTATAACTTCTTCCGACAATACAAATTTTGACGGTGGAATTTATACACGAGAGTGTATGGATAATTATGATGAGCTGAATTATGACATCTACGTCTGATAATCCGTTGTTTAGAATGGATTATTATTATTTTTGTTGAGATATTTAACAGTTCGAGAAAAGGTTTATTATGGTACTATGTCCTATTATCACACAAGGTCATAATTGAAGTAAAATAACCAATTATACTGTATTATTTTAGACAATACATAAGAACATAAGAACATAAGAATGGAGGAAACTGCAGCGGGCCTATTGGCCCATACTGGGCAGTCCCGTTTACACCCAACCCCTATTGCTCATATGAGCATCCAAACTATGTTTGAAGCAATTCAGCGTATTCGAGTTAATGATGATATTTGGTAACTTGTTTCATTCATCCACTACTCTGTTTCCAAACCAGTGTTTACCTATTTCACGCCTAAATCTAAATTTGTCTAATTTAAAACCATTGTTACGAGTTCGCTGCTGGTTGGATAGTTTGAGTACCTTTGTAATGTCACCTTTGTTTAGCCCTTCCTTCCACTTATACACCTCTATCAGGTCGCCCCTCGCTCTACGTCTCTCAAGGGAGTGCAAATTAAGAAGCTTTAACCTGTCTCTATACTCAAGGTTCCTAATGCCCGGGATTAGTCTTGTCATTCTCCTCTGAATTCTTTCCAGGGATTCTATATCCATTCTGTAATACGGTGACCAGAACTGAACTGCATAATCCAGGTGTGGTCTCACAAGAGCAAGATACAGTTTTAGGATGACCTCGCTAGTCTTGTAACTAACACTCCTTTGTATGAACCCAAGTACTTTATTAGCCTTGTTACGAGCAAAAACACATTGTTTACTTGGCTTAAGGTTCCTACTTATCATTACTCCTAAATCTCTCTCGCAGTCGGATTTCTCTATGGCATCGTTGTTCATCTGGTATATGGTTTCCCTGTTTACACTTCCTATACTGAGTACTTTACATTTGTCGATGTTGAATTTCATCTGCCATTTTTTAGACCATTCGAAAAATTTGTTTAGATCCTCCTGTAATTTTGCCGAGTCCTCATCAGATTTGATAACACGTCCTATTTAGTGTCATCAAGCAAATTTACTTATGTTGCTGTCAATGCGATATCTATGTCGTTGTATATAATAAATAATAATTGGTCCAAGTACTGAGCAGCAGGGAACTCACTTGTGACGTTGCTCCAATGGGACTTGGTGCCGTTAATGCTCACTCTACCGCTGTTTCTGTCCCTGTAACCACGCCCTAATCCATTTAAGGATGTCACCTTTTGATGCCACCAGGCTACCTTTTCTAGTGTGGTCTTTCTGTGGGGACTGTCGAAGAGCATTACTTAGAATCGAGATAAACCAGCTATAGTGTGCCCTCGTCCACCGATTCGAAACTGATGAAAAGAATGTTAATAGATTAGTTAGGCAAGAACGTCCGCTTGTGAAGCCATGCTGGGAATCATTGATCAATCAGTGCTTCTCCAGGTGATTTCGAATAGAGTTTGAAATGATTGCTTCCAGTAATTTGCCTACTATTGATGTTAGACTGATTGGGCGGTAGTTAGAGGAAAGTGATCTATCCCCTTCTTGAAAATCGGTATTACATTCGCTATCCTCTAGGATTCTGGTACTACACCTGTTTTTAAGGACATGTTAAACAACTTTGCTAAGGGCATACTAAGCTCTTCCTTACATTCCTTTAATACTCTGGCAAATATCTCATCGGGACCAGGTGACTTATTAGGCTTTAGTTTGTCTATTTGCTTACTAACATCGTTACTAGTCACTACTATCTCACTTAATTTGTTTTCTTCACTATCTCTAAATAGAGTCGGTGCCTCGGGTATTCCCTGGACATGCTGGATAATATACCATCTACTTAAGGAGGTGATGTAGGTAAGGTAGATTGATATTTTAACATTAATTTACTCAGTTTTTCTTAGTATCGGATTTTTTTTTTAGTTTTTTATTCTGACAATATATAATGCAAGCAGCGTTCACATGTTGTCAACCGCCCCCAAGTGTACAAGAAGTTTGGACTGTAACTGTACCGTCAATAAGTGGCTGTAACTGCACCGTCAATAAGTGGCTGTAACTGTACCGTCAATAAATGGCTGTAACTGTACCGTCAATAAGTGGCTCTGTATTCTGAACACGGGGATCTCTACAGTATAACCTACGAGTATAACTGTGGTGAAAGAACTGCTTCCCCGCAGTATGTTGAGGAAGATTCGTATACAAACTTTTTGCCCTGACTTCGTAGTAAAAAAAATCTTAGGCAAAATATATTGAATTTATTTTTAATGTTTATTTATTTATTGTTGTCGTTGGTGTTTTTGTTTTTTACCGGGATGTGTTATATTCACGAAAATGGAGTCAAGACAAATGTTGGACACGTTGATGTGAAGTAACACAGTAAATGATGTTGTTTGTGTTGCTGTGTTATTTATTTATTGTGTTTCTTATTCTTTTCTGTTTATTTTGTTTTATTTAGTTTTATTGTAGTAATTGTTATTCTTTTTTTTATTCTTACTTATTTTCATTTTACTGTTTATTCGTTTTCTTATTTTCATTTTATTGTTCAATAATTTTCCATTCATTCTTATTGATTTATCGCGTTGGTGTATTTCATTTATTTGCTATTCTCTTAGGTATTTCACATTTGCATTAATTAATCTTCAAATCATTGGTTGCTATTTTATCATACTAGTTTAATGTTCACCTCAGCAGTCAACTGGCTTATGTCTAAACAATGTCTACCACTGTTTTAGCCAGACTTAGTTATGAGACTTGTAATTCAGTATCCATTACGTACCGTTTATCAGTGTAATTTGTGGTAATGGACTGCCCAATGTAATTATATATATTGTCTTACTGAAAAAATGCGGTGTAACCAAGATTAAGTTTTATAGAGTTTGTATTTAAGGATTATTCTCCTATACTTCTCTTAGATTCTGAATATATTTTTGTTTTATTATTTCAGTGTATTGTAATGTGTAGTTAGTTACACTATAGATATATAATAATTGCTTTAAGTTTGGTTGGGAGTGTGGAAGGTGTTGTGGTGTGTGATGTACAGGTGTGTACAGGTGGTGGTTACACCTGACTTCGAGGCAGGTGTGTATAGGTGCCAGATACACCTATGGTTACAACACATGTGTATCCGGCAGCAGTAGTAACAAAGGGGCTATATGGGCTCCGGCGGCCATGTCGTGACACCGGCCGGCAGAATCCCCCGGTGAAAAAGGGAAACAAGATGGCCGTCCCCCATTCAATATATAAACAACTCGACCTGAAATGTTGTTTATTGGACATTTTTCTCATTAGGGAGTCGAACCCTTGTTTTGAGTTGGTGTTCAACTACCGTGGCTGACGGCCATCACCTGTGATTCAACTGGTAGAATTAAGTGTAATAATAATAATAATAATAATAATAATAATAATAATAATTAACGGTTTATTGAAAGAGCTTGGCAGCCAGAAGGCTGAAAATATACAGTTACATATTTGGGGAATGGGTTTCGAATTACAAATAATATACAAATAACATAAGTGATATAAATAAGATATATAATAACTAGATGGGAAAAAGCTCAAACTACAGGGCATTTCAACATAGTGACAGTGCAAGAAGTAGTGTTTACTGGGAGTGAATACACTGGTTTATTACAAGTTATTGATAATTTTTACAATGGTTGGGACTGGGCTGTTCTTATAGCGATCAGTTCGTGCACTTATGGGCTGGATGCGGTTGTGGGGTCAAACTGCAATTCTCGGGCTAGGGATCTCAGGTGGTAGTAGGAGAAGGTCGTGCTGATAGTGCTCCCGCTAGAGACCAAGGAAAATGGCCGCTTTGGATCGTTGTGCCGTGGGGGAAGAGG
>NW_024737729.1:0-12421 GCF_018991925.1 Homarus americanus
GTACCTGGGAGTGTCGGAGGTTTACCTGGAAGTGTCAGAGGTGTACCTGGGAGTGTCATTGGAGTACCTGGTGTAGTGAGGGGTTGTCAGACCACAGCTTACATCTCAGAAACTCCAGTCTGACCGGACATTAGCCGAGGGCAAAAGTATAGGGTAACTCTGCGGTTGACCAAGGATTGTAAACCAACTAGCTCCCCCTCCCATGTCACACATGTAAGAAGGCACCAGCCGACTCTCTCCCAATATACAATAACCTACACCGCAGAAAGAAGTCCAGACCTGACCTCACAATTAGCCAGGTCACTTGTAACCCCTGGAGCCCAACTCAAGGCCTCTCGTGTTACACGGCCCCACCTGACGACTTCTCCTTACATCTCAGAAACTCCAGTCTGACCCGACGTTTGGGAAGGCAAGTGTAGGGGAACTCTCACGGTTGCTCTCCCAATATACACATGGCCCCACCTGATGACTTTCCCAGATAGTTCTGAAAAAGTCCAGGCCTGACCGCACATTTGCGGGGTCAAAATGTAAGGAGACCCTTCGCCGCCCCCCAGGCCAGCTGAACCTGACGGCTCGCTTCCCAATATATAGGACGTCCTGGTCCTCCCTCCAGGATTCGCAGAGAAGCAGTTGTCTTGTAACAAGGTGGCCAGCTACGACACCACCAGTCCTGCTCCAGCCGAAGTCAGGGGCCGGAGGCAAGTCGCCTCCGGTCAGGACCGAGACTTCCCTCCGGTGTCCCAGCTAAGCAGTCGCCTCCCGACACCAGTGTCCCAGCTAAGCAGGCGCCCTCCCGACACCAGTGTTCCAGCTAAGCAGTCTCCCTGCTAGACCTCCCCTAGGTCACGTGAGTGTTTGTCAGAGCTTTCCGTGGGATGAGTTACTTACGTGGGAAGTGTATTCATTTCATGTTCGTGTCCGAGAATCAGAGTGTCTAGTAACGTAATATGATGTCCTAGTAACGTAAACATAATGTCCTAGTAACTTCAATAGAAGGTGTTATTAATGTGTCCATGTCATGTTCGTGATTAATAAAGAGTTGTAACGAAGCAGTGTTTAAGAAGTCGCCTTTAAGAACGTGATAGATGTGTATTGACGTATAAGATACGATAAGTGTACTGACAGAGTAAATAACTATCACGGCCACGCTACCAAAGTCTTCCTCTCTTTATACTCTTATACTATCAATATTCTACCTATATGTAATCTTCTTCTAGAGCAATGTTGTAGCATTACAATGGCGGCAGCGTACTATGTGTAACCCACGCCTTCCTTGTCCCTTGTTATAGGTGACAGCGAACTATACGTAATTCACGCTTCCCTTGTCCCTTGTTATTGGTAACAGTGTACTTAACGTAAACCCATGCCCTCCCTCATTTTAGCCATAACACCTGACTCGTTGTTTGAGTATTGTTCGAAAGTGCGTGATAAGGAGTTCATGCAAGATATAGTTACATTATATAGGTGACAGCGAACTATATGTAATTCACGCTCTCCTTGTCTCTTGTTATAGGTGACAGCGAACTATATATGTAATTCACGCCTCCCTCGCTTAGTTATTATAATGGTAGCAGCGAACTTAACGTAAACTCACGCCTTCCCTCGGTTAGCCATAACACCTGGCTCGTTTCATCCTTCATTTGTTTCAGTCTAAGTATTGTCTACAATTGTGTAATAAGTAATTCCTGTGTCGTAGCGTGAAAAGTGGCCTAGTGTGTCACCGTTACAGCTCAAGTAAATGTCTCTCGTCGTGGTATGCGCGAATTTTTTTTTCTAGAAATATGTTCAGTGCTTAACGTGATTTCTCAGTGTCCCCCGCGATCTGTGACATTCTCAGTAGCCCAAGAGCAGTTTGATTGTTGGTCAGTGTTGAGTTATGAAAGCGGTGTCTGTACTAACTGTTATAACTTAACATGTATTTTAACCTACATCCTCCTCCCTGTCCTAACCCTCACCTCACCCTCCGTACCCATCCGTTCCCGCCTCGCTCCGCCCTGCCCTGCCCTACCCCGCTCCGCCCCGCCCCGCCCCGCAAAGCCCCGGCCTGGCCCGATCAACCACGCCCCGGCTCCCCCCACCTCACCCGCCACGCCTCGCCCCACCCGGCCCCGCCCCGCGCCGCGCCGGCCTGGCCAGCCGCGCTCCGCAGCCGCGCCCCGCCTCGCCTCCCCTAGGTCGCTGTGACCACCAATCCCCATATGTTTTGTCCCGTGAGTTATGCTTTGAAATCGGTGGTTAGTGTTACTTAATATTGCGATAATTACAGAGCTTCACCCAGTGTGTTTTTATGCTAGTATGATTTGTAATGTTCTCTTTGACGCGTAGTGATAAATAATATTCAATGTAATGAGCAGAGCTTCACTCCCCGACCCAGCCTAATGAGAAAATTGTCGTGACGGAAATAATAGCTACCAAACATTGACGTAACTTATAAAGTAAATATTTGTTTCTTTTTGCGAATGCACTTCCAACTAATCCATCATCCCTTTAGGATTGTTTCTGTCAAATGTCACACACAGTACCGCCCATGGCTAGCCGGAATCCGTCCACAGCACATATACGAAGAGAAGAAGCAGCGTGAGGAATGCAGCACCACCCCCGCCACGCACCACCCCACTTCTTTCAAGTCCTACCTGGTCTAGGATTAAGAAGAGTTTATATTTTTCTACTAGGAAGTTAAGGAGTGTGGAATGAAGTGCCACACAACGAACCCTGGTGAGCCCAGCCAGGGAGGGATTCACCACTGTGGAAGGTGTAAGACAGGACGGTCTTTGGTCTCGCCGACACTCACGTACGGAGGGCGAGGCCTGGTCCGCGGAACCTGCCTTACGAGTTATCTAATGAGACGACAGCCCAAACAGTGGACCGGCTTCATCCCAGCCGGAGAGGGCCGTCGGCAGATGAACAGAAAATCGTCTGGAATATGTTGAAAACGAAGATGTATAAAGAAATACAGATGGAGCAGAAAAATTCATCTGGAATATGACGGAAAACGAAGAGGTATAAAGAAACGCAGATGAGCAGAAAAATCGTCTGGAATATGAAAATGCTCTAAACGTAGAGGAAGCGCAGGTGAACAGAAAAATCATCTGGAATATTATAGAAACCAGGAGGAAGTGAGAAGAAGTCAGATGTGGTGACACGACCTACAAAGTGCGGTATTGAAGAAGGAAAAACGTGCTATGTGAAGACAGAAGAGACGCTGTGCTGACATCAGAAGAAAGTCGACGATGACAAGGTGGATAATCAAAAGGACCAATCGACTACCGTTGTTGTGCTGCCAGCATTCCTTATTTTCAGATACCAGCTGGATGGAGGACTTGAGCCATGCTGGACCCAACAAATGTACTGATGTTGTTGATGTTGCTGATGTGTAATAAAAAGATATAACACCCTAACATGTTAAGCAGGAGCATTTTGTATGAAGTATTTCATTCTCTGATTTTTGTTAACATGTACTACAAAGAATGTTGTTTAAAAAAAAGATTAGTCACTTTGTCTATGAGTTCATTTGATCAATGTTTTGTATTACCAAACACAATGTTGTAGCCATTTACTGACTGAGATGAATTATTATTTTGACACGGCCTGGTTAGGCAATGTAACACCTGTTTTTGTTTGTAGAATGTGATTTGCAAGTTTGCCTCGGACACTATGCTAGATATGAAGGATCTTTAGATCACTCTATGTTCAATTACTGTGTATGTATTTTATTTTTTTTCTCCTGTCATAGAAGCTTTAATCTTGGCGGGAGGTATAATAAGCTTTGTCAGATCAAACTATGCCAGTAGAAAAACATACATCTCTAGGGTTATTATTTGTAAAATGTAAGGATGCATTATCGCCTGAGGGACTATATTAGATACTGCACATGATGTTACTGTCTACTTTAAATGTATCATCAGTTCTCTGAGCATGAAAGCTTTGGTCTTGGCGGGAGGTGTAGTGAGGGGTTGTCAGACCACAGCTTACATCTCAGAAACTCCAGTCTGACCGGACATTAGCCCAGGTCAAGTGTAGGGTAACTCTGCGGTTGACCAAGGATTGTAAACCAACTAGCTCCCCCTCCCATGTCACACATGTAAGAAGGCACCAGCCGACTCTCTCCCAATATACAATAACCTACACCGCAGAAAGAAGTCCAGACCTGACCTCACAATTAGCCAGGTCACTTGTAACCCTTGGAGCCCAACTCAAGGCCTCTCGTGTTACACGGCCCCACCTGACGACTTCTCCTTACATCTCAGAAACTCCAGTCTGGCCCGACGTTTGGGAAGTCAAGTGTAGGGGAACTCTCACGGTTGCTCTCCCAATATACACATGGCCCCACCTGATGACTTTCCCAGATAGTTCTGAAAAAGTCCAGGCCTGACCGCACATTTGCGGGGTCAAAATGTAAGGAGACCCTTCGCCGCCACCCCAGGCCAGCTGAACCTGACGGCTCGCTTCCCAATATATAGGACGTCCTGGTCCTCCCTCCAGAATTGGCAGAGAAGCAGTTGTCTTGTAACTAGTGAGGGCCAGCTACCACGTCCCCAGTCCCGCTCGAGAGAAGCCCACCACTAAGTGTAACGAAGTCTCAGCTGGGTCCATCGACAAAGTGCTGTCAACTCCACGTGTAACAGTAAGTGCTGGCTGTGTAGACTGTAGAAGTGCAGTGATCCCGAACCTCCCCAACGATCGACTTAGTGAAGTGCCCATTTTAATTGTGAGGTTAGGTTATACGAGAATACCATAGTCTATCATAAATTGTGTACGAACCCCCCCTATTAATCCCCCCTATTGAACTAGTAAAATAAAGCTGTAACACGCATTGGTGTTTTATATACTACACTTGTACTGTGCCTGTGTTAATATACAGTGTTGACATCATACCCTCGAGACACGCTACCATTTCCTCTCGCTATAATACTCTACTACTATAAACTCCTAACTTACCTCTTCATGTGAGATTTTGTCTCATTACATCTGACACTTCCAGGTACACCTCAAACACTCCCAGGTACACCAATGACACTCCCAGGTACACCTCTGACACTTCCAGGTACACCACTGACACTACCAGGTACACCTCTGACACTCCTAGGTACTCCTTTGACGCTCCCCGGTTCTCCTCTGACACTCCCAGGTACACTTCTGACACTCCCAGGTACACCTCTGACACTGCCAAGTACACCGCTGACACTTCCAGGTACACCAATGACACTCCCAGGTACACCTCAGACACTCCCAGATACACCTTAGACACTCCCAGGTACACCTCTGACACTCCCAGGTACATCTCCGACACTCCCAGGTACACCTCTGACACTCCCAGGTACACCTCCTACACTCCCTGGTTCTCCCCTGACACTCCCAGGTACACCCCTGACACTCCCAGGTAAACCCCTAACACTCCCAGGTACACCTTTGACGCTCCGAGGTACACCTCAGACACTCCCAGGTACACCTCTGACACTCCCAGGTACACCCCAGACACTCCCAGGTACACCTCTGACACTCCAGGTACACCGAACACTCCCAGGTACACATCACCTCCCAGGTACACCTCCCCAGCACTCCCAGGTACACCTGTGACACTCTCAGGAACACCTCCGACACTCCCAGGTACACCTCTGACACTCCCCAGGTCTGACCTCTCGACACTCCCAGGTAAACCAATGACACCCCAGGTACACCTCTGATACTCCCAGGTATACCTCTGACACTCCCAGTTGCAGCCTCCGACACTCCCAGTTACACCCCTGACACTCCCAGGTACACCACTGACACTCCCAGATACACCTCTGATACTCCCAGGTACACCTCTGACACTCCCAGGTACACCTCCGATACTCCCAGGTACACCTCCGATAGTCCCAGGTACACCTCTGACACTCCCAGGTACTCCTCTGACACTCCCTGGTTCACCTCTGACACTCCCAGGTACACCTCTAACACTCCCTGCTACACCTCTGACACTCCCAGGTACACATCCGACACTCCCAGGTAAACCTCTGACACTCCTAGGTACTCCACGGATACTCCCTGGGACACCCCTGACACTCCCAGGTACACCTCTGACACTTCCAGGTACACCTCAGACACTCCCAGGTACACCCCTGACACTCCCAGGTACACCTTTGAAACTCCCAGGTACTCCACTAACACGCCCTGGTACACCGCTGACACTCCCAGGTACACCTCTGACACTCCAAGGTACTCCTCTGACACTCCCTGGAACACTTCTGACACTCCCAGGTACACCTCTGACACTCCCAGGTACACCCGTGATACTCCCAGATACAACTCTTATACTCCCAGGTACACCTCTGACACTCCCAGGTACTCCTCTGACACTCCCAGTTGCACCTCCGACTCTCCCAGTTACACCCCTGTCACCCCCAGGTTCACCCCTGACACTCCGAGATACACCTCTGATACTCCCAGGTACATCTCTGACACTCCCAGGTACTTCTCTGACACTCCCTTGTACACCTCCGACACTCCCAGGTACACCTCTGGACACTCCCCAGGCATACTCTTGACACTCCCAGGTACTCCACTGACACCCCCCTGGTACACCTCTGATACTCCCAGGTACACTCTGACACTCCCAGGTGTTAGGTGTTCTGGTAATAAGTTCTATATACAGAGAGAACACAAACACCTGTATAGTTTTGTAGGTTCGGTTTACTGATAAGAGTATACACAGAGTGTGATAGCACTGCTCCCTAGCTAAGGTCCTGGTCAACTACCATAGACGACGGTGGCAAGTGATACATTAGCAGCTTCCATAGTCGCCAGGCACATTAATTGCTGTGTGATATGGCAATATCATTGCCACACGCTGCTAGCTAGGCTGAATAAATATAAATGGAGCACATACATAATATACATACACAATACATAATCCAGCATACATAATATACATACACCTCCCTCCCCCCTATACGCTCATAGCAAAGTCTTGAGCGGACCTTTTCTTCTGGATCCGTTCTGAGCGTCGAGGGACTTCATCACTGGGAAGGGTATGGGACTCAACACTGGTGGCAGGGCCAGCAGAAGGCAGTGTTACGGGGCGGAGAAAACGGCGGTTCCTCCACCACACACGACCACTGGGTAACCGCACCTGGTAGTCCCGTGACCTGCCGAGACCCATGACTACGCCTACTTTGTCCCAACGGAGGGAGGTCGGGTCCTGAACACGGACTTGGGTGCCGACACTCAACCTGGGGAGGGAACGGGCGTGGTCGTTGTAGCGGGCGACGACGTCCTGAACACGTTCGGCGGCTCGGCGATCACAATCCTCTGTCTTGGCCTGCCACTCCTTGGAGAAGGATTGGGGGTGAGCAGGGACACAAGAACGAAGGGGGCGTCCATACAAAACCTGGGCAGGGGAGCGTCCGGTGTAGTTGGGTGTGTTGCGGAGTTCAAGAAGACCCCGGTCGAAGGCCTCGCAGTCAATATTCCCAGAAGGGGCCACCTTAAGGATGAGGTGCTTCAAGGATTTGACAGCAGCCTCAGCGTGGCCGTTGGACTGCGGGTAATGGGGCGATGACAACACATGCCGGACTCCCCATTGGTCGAGGAACACGGCAAAGTCCCGGCTTGTGAACTGAGGCCCTCCGTCGGTTCGCAGGCGTACAGGAACGCCCACGTCACGGAAGTAGTGGCGGAACTTGCTGATGGTGGCGGCAGACGTCGTGTCATTACCGCACTTGATGACAACTGGCTAACCAGAGAGACGGTCGACGATAACAAGGAAGGACTTTCCTGACACACAGAAAAAGTCGGCCGACACAGACTCAAAGGGGCGGGTGGGGTTGTCGTCACTCATGAAGGGTTCCTGCTGCTGGCTGGGTTGTAATACTTGGCAGGGCTCACACGCACGGACAACATTGGAGATGTCGGAGTTGATGCCGGGCCAGAACACAGTCTGTCGTGCACGTCGTTTGGTGGCCTCAGCTCCACGGTGGCTGTCGTGAAGGCGAGCCAAGGCGGGGGGACGTAATGCAGCAGGGACAACTACACGTGCTCCGTACAGAACAAGGTCTCCGTCGCAGTAAAGTTCATCGCGGAGTTTCCAATACGGGAGCAGGGTGTTGTGAAGATCGTAGCGGTTGCTAGGAAATCCATTCCTCACACACTCGACAAGTCGGACGTAGGAAGGGTCATCTCGGGCCGCTGTTCGAAGGTCCTCCATTGCCTTGTCGTCATCTGGTGACAGGTCCGAACGAAGGGATTGGACGGCATGGAGGGTGACCACAGTCCTGACGGAAAGAGCGAGGTCGGCGTCGAGCACATGGTCTTCTGGAGTAGGGCGGCTGACAGGAGAGCGGGATAAGGCATCAGGGATGCAGAGCTCCTTACCAGCACGCCACACTGCTGTGAAGATGTACGCCGAGAGCTTCTCTTTCAGACGCTGGAGGCGAGGGTTCTCAACGGCGTCTAGCGTGTAGTGGTTGAGGATCGGGACAAGCGGGCGATGGTCGGTCACTAGGGGAAAGTGTTGCAGGCCTATGAGGTAAAACCTGCACTTGGACGTCGCCCAGACCACAGCCAACAGCTCCAACTCAATGGTGGCGTAGCGCGTCTCAGTGTCAGAGAGGAAACGCGAGCCACACTGGACGAGCCGGAACTGCCCTCCACCATGATCCTGCAGTAGGGCGTATCCCACGCCATACAAGCGTGAGGCATCTGTCTGCAGAACTGTCGGCAAGGCTGGGTCAAACGTGGCGAGGACAGGTGGACGAGACAGGGCCTGTTTCACTTGCTGGAAGGCCTTGTCGTGGTCGGGGGTCCACAGGAATGTCCTCTTGGGGCTCATCAGGGGGCGAAGTGGCTGAGCAGCTGCGGAGATGTCCGACGAAAACTCTGCTAACTGGTTGACGAGACCGATGAAGGACCTCAAGTCGGTCAGGTTAGCAGGGGTGGGAAAATCCGTGATGGCGCGGACCTTTTCCGGGTCAGCTGCGATACCATCCCCTGAGAGGGTGTACCCACAAAAGTCAACTGAAGAGCTGGCCAGAACAAACTTGTCGGCATTTAGGGTAATGCCGTGCTTCCGGCACCTGTTGAGTACCTCGTAGATACGGCAGAGGTGATCCATATAATCCTCGTCGTACACGAGTATGTCGTCGACCACTTTCACGCAGTGTGCCAGACCTTGTAGAGCCATGTCACCTCGAAGACAGAAAGCGTCTCCTGTAGCGGCGAATCCCATGGGGCCACGGCAATAACTGTAACGTCCATGCGGGGTGATGAAAGTTGTGAGTGGTCGGTCTTCTTCGGCAAGCTCTATCTGCCAGTATCCACACAGGGCGTCCATCGTCGTGAAGAAGCGCGCCTTCGGGTTCACACTGCGTATAGCTGCAAAGGGCGTGGGAGAAGGGTGCGCAGGACGAGACACCTGGCTGTTGAGCTTGGAGAGGTCAGTGGTGATCCGAACACCACCTTTAGGTTTTGCGACGACAACCATCGGGTGACACCATGGAGACGGTTCATCGCCGGGTGGTGCAATAATTTCTTGGGCGACCATGGAGTCCAGCTCGTTTTTGACCGCCTCGCGGAAGGCCAGGGGAACCAGTCGAGGGGTGTAAATAGCGAAGGGCTTTGCGTCGTCCCTCAGGTGGATCCTCATGGGGGGACCTACCATCTTCTTGAGAGGCTTGGATTCCAGAGCGGACTTGGTCACCAGAACGTCGCTGAATTCCTTCAGGAAGTACTTCCGAGCATCCGAAGGAGAGGTGTCACTGGCAAGAGGTAGGGGTAGGGCGGCAGCAGGGTAGTTGCTGCTCCCTTCGTGCACCCTGTTGGCGTGTCTTACCTCAAGAATAGGTTTGGGGAAGTCCTGGGAGATGATGGCCAACTCTTGACAATGTCTGTAGGACAGCAAAGGAGTCGGGACACCGTTATGCACATCAATCCAGGCTTGACACGACCTGTTGCCAAAGGTGACTTGTGCTTGGAGTGAACCCAGGGCCGGGGTCATCTGTGAACCATCTGCCATAAAGCGGAGATCCTTGGGGGCGGTCCTAGATCACTTGGAGAGAGCCCCAAGCATTGCAAATGCTGGGGACCGATGACTGTAGCATCAGCGCCGGTGTCGGGCAACATCTGGAGACGGGATGACACACTGCGGTAGGTCACAATGACACTGATGTACTGGGGAACTTTGGTCCTGGGACGCGGGGGGGAGCACACATTCCTAATATGGCTCCAGCGTTGTCCAGGGTCGTCGTACCTCTGATTGGGAGACTGTGGGCGGCCCTCTCTGGTAGAAGGGCGCTGAAGCTTCCGTTGACGCTGTTCCTTGGGTTTGTTGGAAGGGCAACACTTGTCATAGTGGCCCAGACGGCCGCACACATTGCACTGGACGCGTTTGGCTGGGCACCGTACTGTGAGTGACCAGTGGCCCTTACGGTCACAACTGTTGCAGGTAGACTGAGCAGCTGGACATACCTGTGTTCCGTGCTGCTTACCACAGTTGTTGCAAAATGAACCGGGCGTGGACGTGGTGGGCGAAGGCGTAGGAGCAGACTTCTTGTCCTTCTTGTACCGGGAAACAGCGCGTACAGCCGTAGGGGGAGCTCGGATGGCAGAGGTGGCACACCTGGCAGCCTCATAGGAGCGACATATCGTCAACACATCCTGAAGAGAAGAGGAAGAGTCGAGGGAGGTGAGGCGTTGGACAAGTTCCTCGTCCTTAACACCCATCAAGATCACCTGCTTCAACTGGGTCTCCTCACACTGCTGGTGGTGGCCTAAACATATATCTACCTCTTCCGAGGCTCTCTTAAGACGTACATAAAAAGCGTCAAAAGACTCACCCTCCATCTGTCTGCAGCTAAACAATTCCCTCCTGCGCAGAGCTTCATTCTGCTGTCCTTTGATGTGCCGCTGTAGAACGTCCAGTACCTCCTCTACAGACAGCGAAGAGGTTGGGGGTACCTGCAACGTATGTTCTAAGGCACGCTGAACTTCCAAGGACAGGCACATACGCAGCTGGATGAGTTGTTTAGGCTGTGACAAACTCTGGAGATCCACCATTGTAGCATAATCAGCCCACCGCCGCCGCCATTCGCGAAAAGTCTGGAAATTTACATCAGGCTCCAAGATGGGCGGTGTTTGAGCTGCTGCTTTAGGTGGGGCTGGGGGGCGTGAAGGAAGCATGGATGAGGTATCTGAACCATTCAGTACCGAGGCAGTGTTAGAGCCAGGGGCTTGGTTAACAGTGAGGCGAGATATCAAGGCTTCAAACTGTGCACTGTCTTCCATTCTCCGTTGGTGGTCTCGTTCTGCCTCTGCTTGCCTTCTGTGCTCATCCGCCAAACGTCTGTGAGCTTCATCCTCGCGTCTCTCATCTCTCATAAACTTCATTAAGGCAATTATCTCTGGAGATAACGCTGAATGTTGAGGTGAAGGGCTGCGCGATGTTGTGGGAGCTGGGCCGGCCTGGTCATCCATCTCTGGGGGACTATCATCCGCTTGACTCATCCAGGCGCTGGGTCCACGGCTACGTAAGGCATGAGACATAACTACTTCCTCTGTGTACTGTGTCTTAAATCAGTGTTGACCGGTCAGCCCGTCGTATCAAAAAGATTTCAGACAAAAAAATTTAATTAAATACACAGATAAGTAGGTTATATATATAAAATATATATAAGAAGCCGCGCGGTCAGCAAGTGTTAGTACATGTATGTGTGTGTGTCCCAGGCAGGCAGAGCGTCTCGCCCCAGCTGTGAGGGGGGGTGGAGGCGGCGCTGTGAGGGAGGGGGGTGGAGATAGGAGTAGCTCAGTCGCTCTCTGTAAACGGTCAGAGGAGGGTGCGCTGAGCTCTACACCCCACAACTGCCCAGAACATGCCGTATACCTTGGAAATCCGTTCGAACAAGGTCACACATGAATGGCACGAAACACACAATGCACTTAACACTTCACAGAAAATCACTGTCACTGACACTGCTCAAAGTTGCGAAATTCTTCGAGGGATGACGCGGGGTTGACCCAAGGCGGGGATCCATCAGCCGGCTTTCCACAAACTTGCACTAATCACTCGTAATAATCCAGTAACTACACACTGCGCCATGTTAGGTGTTCTGGGTAATAAGTTCTATATACAGGAGAGAACACAAACACCTGTATAGTTTCGTAGGTTCGGTTTACTGGATAAGAGTATGTACACAGAGGTGGATAGCACTGCTCCTTAGCTAAGGTCCTGGTCAACTACCATAGACGACGTATGGCAAGTGATACATTAGCAGCTTCCATACGTCGCCAGGCACATTAATTAAGCGTGTGGGATATGGTAATAACATTGCCACACGCTGCTAGCTAGGCTGAATAAATATAAATGGAGCACATACATAATATACATACATAATACATAATCCAGCATACATAATATACATACACCAGGTACACCTTTGACTCTCCCAGG
>NW_024737730.1:0-23832 GCF_018991925.1 Homarus americanus
CACTGCAGCAGGAGTAGTGTTCCTCCTTCACCATGGCAGGGAACAACTTGTCAGAATCTCCAACTTTCATGAACACTTTAGTGTCATCCCTTCTCCCATCAAAGAACAAACAATTGATTCCATTTCTCTTATCCCCTTATCAAACTCCTCTTCTAGGTTACTGACAAGTTTCTCCTGAGCTCTCCTTACTTTGTTATGATCTATCACCAGGTGAACATCATCAGGTGTTATCAAACCACCGTCAACCCAGGCAGCTGTTGCTATCTCTGCAGTTTCTCTGAGACCAGTGTGGTGTCGCATGCTGGCCAGAGCTATGCTCGGGATATCTTTCCTATTTCGAATCTTATGCCTGGAAAGTTTGGGATCATTATTTTCTGGGTTAGGGACAAAGTCACCATTCTCCTGGTCAGCACTCGGATCAGCCATGGGGAAGTCATTAAACTCTGAATCAACTTGACTCCAATCATCGGCCTTTTTTACCTCACCCTGGGCCTTCTCAAGTCTCTTTTCCTCGGCAACTCTTCTCCTCTTCTGTCTCTCTGTGGCAGCCTCCTGTCTCTTGGACTCCGGAATATCTTGGCTAGAAATCATGAGAGCCCCTATACTGCCAGTCTTCTCTCTCTGTGCTTTGACAAATGCCAGTTCGATCACAGGAATCTTCAGTTCACGCTTGCAAATACAGGAGATGTGGGCCTCGGATTTACAGTCACGATCGCATCCAAACTCAGGACAGAGAACAATTGGGCACTTGCAAGTAATTATGTCAAATAACTGGTCCAGTTGCTTGGCAAAGCTGTCCTTAACTGCAAGTTTTCCTCTCCCAAGAGAGATATCTCTTGCCTTTTCCCAACTGGCTAGCAGTCTCTCACTAATCTTCTTCTGACTTGTTATGACTGGAGGCTTGAACTGAGCGTTAGCCAGAGTGTACTGTGCCAAGACAGCTTTGGTCATATCACTGGCAATGTCTTTGTTTGTGTAAGTTCTTTAGTTCTTTTCACTGATTTGCCTGATTAAAACACCGTATCTCAAAGCATCTCTCAATGTAGGCAACTCCGACTTCAGGAGCTCTCTCCCAGACCCAAGATAGTGACTGAGATGGCTGGATTTTTGGTTCCTCGTCCTGACACAAGCAGCCATCGCAAATATTATCAACTTATAAATGCATCAGAATCTGAAACAGAAAAAAATATTGTTAGTTGGGTTGTTAAAGAATGAAGTCAGAAAACAATGTTCACTATTTAATTGTAATGCACTAATGCAGCTGTACGTTAGATTTTCGATAAATTTCACGCTAAAATTTACCTAGCAAAAGGTTGCAAAATATTGAAACTGAAATTATTTTCTGTTTATATACACTAAAATCTACCAAAACAGTGATGGGCCATTAGTTTTAGCTGATCTTCCCTCCTATGACACTGTTACAACTGTCAGCACTGGGGCCATGTGGCCCGGTTATGCCCCTCGACTAAGCCGTGGTGTGTTCTCTGCTCAAGACAACATGCAACACAGGTTTGCAGAGATACAGTTGCTCAAGGGTGTGTCATCCAACAGAAGTGTATTAACTGCAAAACAGTTGGAGTTCCTGTATGGCACCCTGACTGTTCTAGAGCTCCTACACCCCTTCAGCGCCCAGACCCGCCACCCAGGCAGGCCTCAAGAAACACTAATGCTGCTAGGGTACTCCCTACGGCCAACCCTTGGCCCGCCCTCCCCACCAAAGCTCCAGGATCATCACAAGCAGTCATCGAAAAATCAGTATGGGGCAACACAGATGTACCGACACAACAGGTAGCTGCCAACACACTCCCTGCACAACGTGAAGAGATCAATGATTTGAAAAATGAAGTTAAAGAACTCAAAGCTCAGTTTACAGCTCAAACTGAAATGTTAAGGAGCCTCTGTGATACACTAAAGGGAAAAAACACCACAGACACAGTGCAGCAGCTACGGAAAAATTACAGTCAAACTGAAGACATTCAGATGTCAGTACCAGATGTGGAAACTCAAGACCCACCAGGAACTAGTGTCCACGCAGAGGAAAATAGTGATACTGGTAACAGTTCTACTGATGCCTCTGTGGACATGGTCAGTGAAGATGAACAAGCACAAACAGAAAATGGTGGTGATGTCGAGTGTAACCAAAGTGTGTTGTTGTCTGCCACTGAAATACAACAATTGCTGAGCCGTACGTGCTCCAGAAATGTTTCAAAAAGGCTAACTGGCCTACTGCCTGCCGAAGGGACAGGCAGCTCAGAAAAGAACAGTATCATACAATGCCTTTTGCTTCTTTCCAAATACATTTCATAATGGCCAGTGTTAATACCAGGCAAAGATACAGAGCGGTGAAGGTGATGAGTTGGAACATCTCATCCCTTAGAAAACGATATCCTGACCTACACCACAAAGTTGTGACTGAGGACATCGATATTGTGTGTCTGCAGGAGTGTCTCACACCTAATGGTAAGCCCCCACCCAGTCTGCCCAATTATGTGTATTATGATCCTAGTTCTACTCACACATGTTTGATGTATGTTAAGAAGTCACTCCCGCATGTACCTCTTGTATCCAAAAAGACTACCAACCTTCAGTACCATGGGATCACTATCCACCTGGGCAACTCCACACTCAACGTGCTAAACGCCTATGCTCCCTCAGATCAGCTTCAGTACACAGATCTCCCAGACTTTTTACACACTGAGCCCACTGTCCTGATGGGTAACCTGAATACTAGACACAAGAAATTAGGTGACTCCACCACTAACACCAATGGTTGGAGACTTATCTCACTTCTCAGCGCATATGAAGATGTTCAAATTATAGGTAATAATGAACCAACACACATCAATGGCGGGGGTCTAGACAAATGTATTGGCTTTAATCTATCATACACAACTCATAGCTCTGATGTTGTCACTGATCTTATGTCTGACCACAGCCCAATCCAAGCTAGTATACATGTAGCCAATGACACCCCCACTGGTGGTAAACTCAACAGACGTAGAATCACAGTCAAGCAAGAACATGAAAGCCAGTTCATAGACTTCATCCATGACTGGTACAAGGACTACAAGCCTGACAACTGCCAAAGTTTCCATGACGATCTGATAGATAGGACTTATGCATACTTCACCAACAATGCCTTCACCAAAAAAAGGAAAAAATGTGGTCAGCATAATGGGAACAGGCAACAGCAGTGCTATAATGACCCTGAGCTGAAAAAACTCAGGGCTAGGGTCAGGAGGGTGGGTAAGGGTTACAGACAAATTAGAACACCTCAAATGTTACAATTGTATCAAGTTTCCCTTGCTGCTGTCAGGGAACGTGTAAACGAACTCAGACAAAATGCATGGGAGACATATGTCAACAGCCTGAACCAACACACATCCCTCAGCAAAGCCTGGACAGACATAAACATAATCAGAGGTAAAAACAGTAGACACGTCTCCCATCCAAACCCTCTGCAAAAGTCGAATGAGATAATAACAAAGTGGGCTCATGTGTCTAGCTATGACATGTTACCAGCTGGGACTCGGGGACTCCTTGATGCCAAGTCTGTAGAGAGAAGTAATCTTATTAGCTTTATGCTGGGCAAACAGCACGATGAGTGTGATGTTCCATATACTGAGTGGGAGCTTGACGCCGCCCTCGCCAGGGGTAGGTCTACTGCCCCTGGAGAGGACGGAGTCACCTACAACATCGTTAGACTACTAAGGCGCGTGCCAGGCAATCCATTGTTGGTATTGTACAATATGAGTCATGTCGAGGGCCAACTACCCACATCATGGACCAGCAGTATTGTTGTACCAATACCGAAACCAGGACAGCCTGATGCCTTTCGTCCCATATCACTAACCAGCTGCCTGTGTAAAACCTTTGAGAGGATGGTTCTTGGCAGACTCTTATATAGAATCAGAGAACACATGTCTCCTAACATAAATGGCTTCACCCATGGTAAAGGTGTACATAATTGCATCACCACATTCCTAAATGTGCATGGTGATGAAAGGCACAGATACACCACATTTCTTGACGTAAAAGCTGCATTTGATATTGCCAATAGGCAACTGATATTGTACGAGCTAGCCAAAATGGATATAGGAGTTAGGCTGTTACACTGGATAAGTGGTTACCTAACCAACAGAAGGGCTGCTGCACTGTTTCAGGGTTACAAAAGTGAAGTTAAAGATATACAACTTGGTACCCCTCAAGGTGGAGTACTTAGCCCCACTTTGTTCAATGTTTTTATGAATGCATTATTAAATTTAATACCAGACAACCCCAGCAATATCTCAATCAGCTATGCTGATGATATTCTTATACATACTAAAACTCATCGTGAAATGCAAACCACCCTGAACCATGTATACGCAGCCTGTGAGAACCTCGGTCTTATTATCTCCACTGACAAAACTAAGGTGTTCAACAAACAAGCTGGTAACCGCAAACGCGGCCCCGCCAAGTTCAAGATAGGTGACAACACTATTGACTATGTTTCTTCTTTTAAATATCTTGGTGTTTCCGTCCCTTGTCCCATACCTGCCATACAACAGCTAACCCGCCAATGTACTGACAGACTGAGAACTCTTAGAAGTGTAGCGGGGTACAGCCCGCACTATGGTGCTAATATTAGAATTGTTAAAACAATTTACCTATGCTATATAAGATCTCTGATAGATTACCACGCACCAGCCCTGGTCATTCGTGACGGGAAAGGCGTTGACAAGCTCGAGAAAATGCAAAATAAAGCCCTCAGAATTATCCTAGGATGTCCCATGAGCACTAAAGTACTTAATATGAGGAAAGAACTAGGTATACCCAGTGGTAAAGATAGAATAATTGAAGTCAACCTCATGATAGCCCTGAGGCTTCTGCGTGGTGATCCTGATAACATTGTTTCCTTAAAATTGCTAGAATGTATGAACCATGGGACTACTGAGTCTAAATGGATCCAAACTACAGCTACACATATGAAGATGTTTGGACTAGACCACCTGTACAAAGTTGAGACACAACAGCGCTTACTGCCACCCTGGCGGACAGTTCCCTTCGATATCACAATACCGACGTATCCGCCTAAAAAATTAATTATACAAAGTATTTATCTCCAACACACTGCCAAAGTGAGAGCTCTTGAACACATACACACTCTACAGACTGATGATAATATCACACAGACCATCTACGAAGGCTTTGCTAAAGTCGAGATATACCACTGTAAGGGCGGAAACGATCCTCCGGCTAGTTACCGTTGCTAACTCGCTCGTTTGCTGGTGCAGACGACACTTGGGGTGGTTGGACGGAGGTGAGAACGGCAGCGACTCGTCCACCGATTCGAAAACTGATGAAAAGAATGTTAATAGATTAGTTAGACATGAACGTCCGCTTGTGAAGCCATGCTGGGAATCATTGATCAATCGATGCTTCTCCAGGTAATTTCGAATAGAGTTTGAAATGATTGCTTCCAGTAATTTGCCTACTATTGATGTTAGACTGATTGGGCGGTAGTTAGAGGATAGTGATCTATCCCCCTTCTTGAAAATCGGTATTACATTCGCTATCCTCCAGGATTCTGGTACTACACCTGTTTTTAAGGACATGTTAAACAACTTTGCTAAGGGCATGCTAAGCTCTTCCTTACATTCCTTTAATACTCTGGCAAATATCTCATCGGGACCAGGTGACTTATTAGGCTTTAGTTTGTCTATTTGCTTACTAACATCGTTACTAGTCACTACTGTTAGATGTTCTGGGTAATAAGTTCTATATACAGGAGAGAACACAAACACCTGTATAGTTTTGTAGGTTCGGTTTACTGGATAAGAGTATGTACACAGAGGTGGGTAGCACTGCTCCCTAGCTAAGGTCCGGGTCAACTACCATAGACGACGTATGGCAAGTGATACATTAGCAGCTTCCATACGTCGCCAGGCACATTAATTAAGCGTGTGGGATATGGTAATAACATTGCCACACGCTGCTAGCTAGGCTGAATAAATATAAATGGAGCACATACATAATATACATACATACATAATCCAGCATACATAATATACATACACCTCCCTCCCCCCTATACGCTCATAGCAAAGTCTTGAGCGGACCTTTTCTTCTGGATCCGTTCTGAGCGTCGAGGGACTTCATCACTGGGAAGGGTATGGGACTCAACACTGGTGGCGGGGCCAGCAGAAGGCAGTGTTACGGGGCGGAGAAAACGGCGGTTCCTCCACCACACACGACCACTGGGTAACCGCACCTGGTAGTCCCGTGACCTGCCGAGACCCATGACTACGCCTACTTTGTCCCAACGTAGGGAGGTCGGGTCCTGAACACGGACTTGGGTGCCGACACTCAACCTGGGGAGAGAACGGGCGTGGTCGTTGTAGCGGGCGACGACGTCCTGAACACGTTCGGCGGCTCGGCGATCACAATCCTCTGTCTTAGCCTGCCACTCCTTGGAGAAGGATTGAGGGTGAGCAGGGACACAAGAACGAAGGGGGCGTCCATACAAAACCTGGGCAGGGGAGCGTCCGGTGTAGTTAGGTGTGTTGCGGAGTTCAAGAAGACCCCGGTCGAAGGCCTCGCAGTCAATATTCCCAGAAGGGGCCACCTTAAGGATGAGGTGCTTCAAGGATTTGACAGCAGCCTCAGCGTGGCCGTTGGACTGCGGGTAATGGGGCGATGACAACACATGCCGGACTCCCCATCGGTCAAGGAACACAGCAAAGTCCCGGCTTGTGAACTGGGGCCCTCCGTCGGTTCGCAGGCGCACAGGAACGCCCACGTCACGGAAGTAGTGGCGGAACTTGCTGATGGTGGCGGCAGACGTCGTGTCATTACCGCACTTGATGACAACCGGCCAACCAGAGAGACGGTCGACGATAACAAGGAAGGACTTTCCTGACACAGAGAAAAAGTCGGCCGACACAGACTCAAAGGGGCGGGTGGGGTTGTCGTCACTCATGAAGGGTTCCTGCTGCTGGCTGGGTTGTAATACTTGGCAGGGCTCACACGCACGGACGACATTGGAGATGTCGGAGTTGATGCCGGGCCAGAACACAGTCTGTCGTGCACGTCGTTTGGTGGCCTCAGCTCCACGGTGGCTGTCGTGAAGGCGAGCCAAGGCGTGGGGACGTAATGCAGCAGGGACAACTACACGTGCTCCGTACAGAACAAGGTCTCCGTCGCAGTAAAGTTCATCGCGGAGTTTCCAATACGGGAGCAGGGTGTTGTGAAGATCGTAGCGGTTGCTAGGAAATCCATTCCTCACACACTCGACAAGTCGGACGTAGGAAGGGTCATCTCGGGCCGCTGTTCGAAGGTCCTCCATTGCCTTGTCGTCGTCTGGTGACAGGTCCGAACGAAGGGATTGGACGGCATGGAGAGTGACCACAGTCCTGACGGAAAGAGCGAGGTCGGCGTCGAGCACATGGTCTTCTGGAGTAGGGCGGCTGACAGGAGAGCGGGATAAGGCATCAGGGATGCAGAGCTCCTTACCAGCACGCCACACTGCTGTGAAGATGTACGCCGAGAGCTTCTCTTTCAGACGCTGGAGGCGAGGGTTCTCAACGGCGTCTAGCGTGTAGTGGTTGAGGATCGGGACAAGCGGGCGATGGTCGGTCACTAGGTGAAAGTGTTGCAGGCCTATGAGGTAAAACCTGCACTTGGACGTCGCCCAGACCACAGCCAACAGCTCCAACTCAATGGTGGCGTAGCGCGTCTCAGTGTCAGAGAGGAAACGCGAGCCACACTGGACGAGCCGGAACTGCCCTCCACCATGATCCTGCAGTAGGGCGTATCCCACGCCATACAAGCGTGAGGCATCTGTCTGCAGAACTGTCGGCAAGGCTGGGTCAAACGTGGCGAGGACAGGTGGACGAGACAGGGCCTGTTTCACTTGCTGGAAGGCCTTGTCGTGGTCGGGGGTCCACAGGAATGTCCTCTTGGGGCTCATCAGGGGGCGAAGTGGTTGAGCAGCTGCGGAGATGTCTGACGAAAACTCTGCTAACTGGTTGACGAGACCGATGAAGGACCTCAAGTCGGTCAGGTTAGCAGGGGTGGGAAAATCCGTGATGGCGCGGACCTTTTCCGGGTCAGCTGCGATACCATTCCCTGAGAGGGTGTACCCACAAAAGTCAGCTGAAGAGCTGGCCAGAACAAACTTGTCGGCATTTAGGGTAATGCCGTGCTTCCGGCACCTGTTGAGTACCTCGTAGATACGGCAGAGGTGATCCATATAATCCTCGTCGTACACGAGTATGTCGTCGACCACTTTCACGCAGTTTGCCAGACCTTGTAGAGCCATGTCACCTCGAAGACAGAAAGCGTCTCCTGTAGCGGCGAATCCCATGGGGCCACGGCAATAACTGTAACGTCCATGCGGGGTGATGAAAGTTGTGAGTGGTCGGTCTTCTTCGGCAAGCTCTATCTGCCAGTATCCACACAGGGCGTCCATCGTCGTGAAGAAGCGCGCCTTCGGGTTCACACTGCGTATAGCTGCAAAGGGCGTGGGAGAAGGGTGCGCAGGACGAGACACCTGGCTGTTGAGCTTGGAGAGGTCAGTGGTGATCCGAACACCACCTTTAGGTTTTGCGACGACAACCATAGGGTGACACCATGGAGACGGTTCATCGCCGGTTGGTGCAATAATTTCTTGGGCGACCATGGAGTCCAGCTCGTTTTTGACCGCCTCGCGGAAGGCCAGGGGAACCAGTCGAGGGGTGTAAATAGCGAAGGGCTTCGCGTCGTCCCTCAGGTGGATCCTCATGGGGGGACCTACCATCTTCTTGAGAGGCTTGGATTCCAGAGCGGACTTGGTCGCCAGAACGTCGCTGAATTCCTTCAGGAAGTACTTCCGAGCATCCGAAGGGGAGGTGTCACTGGCAAGAGGTAGGGGTAGGGCGGCAGCAGGGTAGTTGCTGCTCCCTTCGTGCACCCTGTTGGCGTGTCTTACCTCAAGAATAGGTTTGGGGAAGTCCTGGGAGATGATGGCCAACTCTTGACAATGTCTGTAGGACAGCAAAGGAGTCGGGACACCGTTATGCACATCAATCCAGGCTTGACACGACCTGTTGCCAAAGGTGACTTGTGCTTGGAGTGAACCCAGGGCCGGGGTCATCTGTGAACCATCTGCCATAAAGCGGAGATCCTTGGGGGGCGGTCCTAGATCACTTGGAGAGAGCCCCAAGCATTGCAAATGCTGGGGACCGATGACTGTAGCATCAGCGCCGGTGTCGGGCAACATCTGGAGACGGGATGACACACTGCGGTAGGTCACAATGACACTGATGTACTGGGGAACTTTGGTCCTGGGACGCGGGGGGGAGCACACATTCCTAATATGGCTCCAGCGTTGTCCAGGGTCGTCGTGCCTCTGATTGGAAGACTGTGGGCGGCCCTCTCTGGTAGAAGGGCGCTGAAGCTTCCGTTGACGCTGTTCCTTGGGTTTGTTGGAAGGGCAACACTTGTCATAGTGGCCCAGACGGCCGCACACATTGCACTGGACGCGTTTGGCTGGGCACCGTACTGTGAGTGACCAGTGGCCCTTACGGTCACAACTGTTGCAGGTAGACTGAGCAGCTGGACATACCTGTGTTCCGTGCTGCTTACCACAGTTGTTGCAAAATGAACCGGGCGTGGACGTGGTGGGCGAAGGCGTAGGAGCAGACTTCTTGTCCTTCTTGTACCGGGAAACAGCGCGTACAGCTGTAGGGGGAGCTCGGATGGCAGAGGTGGCACACCTGGCAGCCTCATAGGAGCGACATATCGTCAACACATCCTGAAGAGAAGAGGAAGAGTCGAGGGAGGTGAGGCGTTGGACAAGTTCCTCGTCCTTAACACCCATCAGGATCACCTGCTTCAACTGGGTCTCCTCGCACTGCTGGTGGTGGCCTAAACATATATCTACCTCTTCCGAGGCTCTCTTAAGACGTACATAAAAAGCGTCAAAAGACTCACCCTCCATCTGTCTGCAGCTAAACAATTCCCTCCTGCGCAGAGCTTCATTCTGCTGTCCTTTGATGTGCCGTTGTAGAACGTCCAGTACCTCCTCTACAGACAGCGAAGAGGTTGGGGGTACCTGCAACGTATGTTCTAAGACACGCTGAACTTCCAAGGACAGGCACATACGCAGCTGGATGAGTTGTTTAGGCTGTGACAAACTCTGGAGATCCACCATTGTAGCATAATCAGCCCACCGCCGCCGCCATTCGCGAAAAGTCTGGAAATTTACATCAGGCTCCAAGATGGGCGGCGTTTGAGCTGCTGCTTTAGGTGGGGCTGGGGGGCGTGAAGGAAGCATGGATGAGGTATCTGAACCATTCAGTACCGAGGCAGTGTTAGAGCCAGGGGCTTGGTTAACAGTGAGGCGAGATATCAAGGCTTCAAACCGTGCACTGTCTTCCATTCTCCGTTGGTGGTCTCGTTCTGCCTCTGCTTGCCTTCTGTGCTCATCCGCCAAACGTCTGTGAGCTTCATCCTCGCGTCTCTCATCTCTCATAAACTTCATTAAGGCAATTATCTCTGGAGATAACGCTGAATGGTGAGGTGAAGGGCTGCGCGATGTTGTGGGAGCTGGGCCGGCCTGGTCATCCATCTCTGGGGGACTATCATCCGCTTGACTCATCCGGGCGCTGGGTCCACGGCTACGTAAGGCATGAGACATAACTGCTTTATCTGTGTACTGTGTCTTAAATCAGTGTTGACCGGTCAGCCCGTCGTATCAACAAGATTTCAGACAAAAAAAATTTAATTAAATACACAGATAAGTAGGTTATATATATAAAATATATATAAGAACCGCGCGGTCAGCAAGTGTTAGTACATGTATGTGTGTGTGTGTGTCCCAGGCAGGCAGCGTCTCGCCCCAGCTGTGAGGGAGGGGGGTGGAGATAGGAGTAGCTCAGTCGCTCTCTGTAAACGGTCAGAGGAGGGTGCGCTGAGCTCTACACCCCACAAATGCCCAGAACATGCCGTATACCTTGGAAATCCGTTCGAACAAGGTCACACATGAATGGCACGAAACACACAATGCACTAAACACTTCACAGAAAATCACTGTCACTGACACTGCTCAAAGTTGCGAAATTCTTCGAGGGATGACGCGGGGTTGACCCAAGGCGGGGATCCATCAGCCGGCTTTCCACAAACTTGCACTAATCACTCGTAATAATCCAGTAAAACTACGCACTGCGCCATGTTAGATGTTCTGGGTAATAAGTTCTATATACAGGAGAGAACACAAACACCTGTATAGTTTTGTAGGTTCGGTTTACTGGATAAGAGTATGTACACAGAGGTGGGTAGCACTGCTCCCTAGCTAAGGTCCGGGTCAACTACCATAGACGACGTATGGCAAGTGATACATTAGCAGCTTCCATACGTCGCCAGGCACATTAATTAAGCGTGTGGGATATGGTAATAACATTGCCACACGCTGCTAGCTAGGCTGAATAAATATAAATGGAGCACATACATAATACATAATCCAGCATACATAATATACATACAACTACTATCTCGCTTAATTTGTTTTCTTCACTATCTCTGAATAGAGTTGGTGCCCCGGGTATCATGTTTAAATTTTCGGTGGTGAAAACTGTTGAAAAATATTTATTGAAATTATTGCTCATTTCTCTGTCGTTATCAGTGAGCTCGCCGGTATCTGACCGTATTGGTCCCATCTTTTCTCGTGTTTTAGTTTGATACATTTGCTAGAATCCTTTGGGGTTTGTCTTCGCCTCCCTTGCTATCCATACCTCATTATTCCTCTTGGCTTTCCTTATCTCGGTTTTAACCCTAATCGCCAATACCCTATAATAATCCCGGACGTAAATTTCGCCACGATTTATCCTTCTACCTATAGCCTTCCTTTCGCCAATGATGTTCTTTAAATAATTATTTATCCACTTAGGGTCATTGTTGTCTGATCTGAGTTTTTTGTATGGTATGTTCTGCCTTTGTGCATTAAGTAACTCATTATTTAGATTGTCGTGGAACTCGGCAATCTCAGATCTCGTTATCAGGTCGGTGTCATCTGTCAGGTTCACGGCCAAACGCGACACCCCCTCTCTCAGCTGCCTCTTTAAACTGTCAAAGTTTGCCCTTCTGAAATCTGGTACTTCAGTGGAATTTTCCTTACGTCTGCCCTGAAAATCTAACTGGAATCTAATTTCATTGTGATCGCTGTTTGCAAGTTCGTACCCTACCTCGACATTGCTAATGAGGTTTTCTCTGTTTGACAGAACTAAATCGAGTATATTATTACCCCGGGTGGGTTCGGTTATATGTTGACTTAGAAAACAGTCCTGGATCGTCTCGAGAAAATCCTCTAATTCTGAGTTACCTGTAAGGTCAGTCCAATCTATTTGCCCAAGGTTAAAGTCACCTACTATACAGACTTTGTTGTGTATGGAAGCCCTGCGCATTTCATCCCAGATAAGTCGCTCATTGACTCTATCAAGATTGGGGGGTCTATATATTACTCCTGTGCTTAATTTTTCCCTACCGTCGATTAATTCTATCCAAATTGTTTCTGTATTCCGCTCAGTTTTTATTTCCTTATTTATTTCACACTTCAGATTATCCCTAACATAGATTGCTACTCCGCCTCCTTTCCTGGTCTGCCTATCGGTATGGAACAGTTTGTAATCCGCAATGTGGTATTCGACCGGTAACTCACGTGAGTCTAGGTTGATCCATGTTTCAGTGAATGCTATTATGTCGATTTTTTCGGTACATACCAAGGCTCTAATATCATCCATTTTCTTTCTCATACTTCTACTGTTCGCATAGTATACATTTAAGTTAGTCGTTTTCTGAGTCCTCCCCTTACCGCGTTTAGTTTTAAACCCCCTCTCTAATTTAGTTTTGTCATCATTCCTAACACTATTTCCCTGTCATCTTTCACTTTGTTTACCCGCTCCCACTGCAGTCTCCTCCACCCCCGTGCTCATATGTTCTCCTAGCAGTTTAAAGACTTTGATATCTTTTGAACTGCCCCCTCTAGAGCCCCAGCCAGGGTTGCTACTCCGTCCCTAGACAGGTGCACCCCATCCCTAGCATAAAGGTCCCTTCTGCCGTAGAAGTTGTCCCAGTTGTCAATGAATGGGACTGATATTGACTTGCAATATCTGTCAAGACGGTTGTTGACACCAACTGCCCTTGACAACCATTCACTGCCAACTCTCCTTCTAGGCAGGACACCGCATATGATAGGGATCCCTCCCTTAGTCCTAATACGATCTATAGCTGCCTTGAACTTATCAAGAAGCTCCTTGCTCCTACACCGGCCAATATCATTGCCTCCTGCACTGAGGCAGATAATGGGTTTGTTCCCATTACCAGATAAGATATTGTCCATCCTGTCAATTATATCCCCCACCCCAGCTCCTGGCAAACACACCCTCATCCTATTTATGTTTTTACCACAAAAAGCCCTTCCGCCGCTTAGGGTTAGAAAGAGGAGACGCCCCCGCGTGGGGACACTCCCATTCCGACTCACCGAGTAAGTAAAGAAACGATCAGAGTAGCCCACACACAACGCTTCCGTGACGCCTGCTGGACCACCACTCCACGACCCCCTGACGGAGACACGATGATCCTCCCAATACTGGCCAGATATTTTGTAAATAATATTGATTATGTGTTAAAGGAACATCCTTCCTTCCTTAGGCTTTAGTAAGCCCCTTTATAATATTTATACTGTATATAACTTTTCACACTTGCCAGATGATTCTGGTGTCATTGTACAGGGGTACCTAGTGACAGCACTAGGATCCCGCTTCCTCTATCAAGGAATAAACAATTGAAATTGAAATTGAATTGATCAGAGTAGTGGTATTTCACTGGGGGCCGCCCACACAGAGGCTACACCTCTAATGTCTCTGTACAAAATCAGACTGGAGTGAAGCTCAACAGGGTCTTCTTTCCCCGCTGTGTAGAGCAGGCCTGTTCCCCTGCCTGTGGGTTCGCTAGATAGTAGATAGGGAATTGAATTGAAACAGTTTATTTATCCAGAAAAACACAGATAAAGAGTGGATGATAATATAAATATTAACATGGCTGAGCCAGTTGAGAACCTGAGGTCTCTTTTAGGCACCTGATATACACTATACATTTATCTCAAGGAAGTATTATGCAACAGTTAGTATCATCTGGAATAGTACAATAGCATGGTGGTAATATGAACATCTCATAATGTTACCACGGTTATCACTTCAATATTTATTTATTTTATTTATTCATCATTTTTTTATTATATTATAAGTATATACATAAATTACAGTGGAATTGAAAAACATAAGTATAATGGGGGAGCAGTACAACATGGGTTGTACAGTAATAAGGTTGAACAAGTGGACAGAGCTGTCAGGATTATGTCTAGTTGGCAATCTCGTTAATCCATTCATGAGCGTCACTAATTAGAGGAGTCATTTGGCTATTTGTCACTCTGTATGAGCTGGTTGCTTACCCTGTGTGCTACCTGGGAGCGCTCTGGGTTTTATTTGATCAGATCAAGACTTAAAAACCTACATGTTGTCATCAGTTGTCATCTAGTTACCTGCAAACGTTACCCCTTTCCCCACCAGAATACTTACGGAGAAATTAGTTTTCGCCGGCTGGTGATCGAACGGGCCGCTGTTGACTCATTCGCCTGATTCTTGGCTTGATGACGGATAGCCACTTCAGTTAGAGGATATGTATGTATGTACATGAAAAAAAATGTATGTCGGAGATTTACTCCCCGTACAAGTAGTTTTTTTTGGGGTCGAGCGCTCCCAGGCGGGACACCAGGAACACCAGGGTATGTCCCGGAGGCAGCAGCGACTCGGTGGTCAGAGTTCTTTGGCAAGGTAAAGGTGGTACTGCCTTGCTTGCAGTGTGGCTAGCGCCCCCAATGCTGGTACTGGGCACGTCGATCAGCTAGTTGGTTGCTTGCACCCTGAGGGTCCGTAGGATCTTAATCGAGCTCTCTATGGCCATGGTGGTGAGGATACCGATGCCTGGGCCTCCGATACCCAATCGTCTGAGCAGCTTCGCAGTGGCTGTGCGGATGCCACCCCATGCACCGACTGCAGTTCCAAGGAAGGTGATGTTCCTGACAGGGTCGCTATATCTTTGCTGGTGATATACACTCGCACCAAAACGTATCGGTGCAGGGTGAGATCGACGAGTTCCGAAACGATACGTATACACTGTGATATGTCGGGAAGGTTGGTAAGTGTATCCTCATAACCCTCCCTCCCTCCACTAGGTGTTGCCATTTGGCTGACAATCAGGGCTGCCAACATATGGCTGGAACAACTCGCCTTTACCAATACCTATCGTCACTGGTCTCAAATTGTTTACACTACAGCATGCACCGATACTTTTTGTTGCGAGTGTACCTCCTCACGTCTGCTTCGTACGCCTTATACTTGTCGATCTTGAACTGCTCGGCTCTGCGGAGAGCGTGTTTGTCGCTCTCGTAGGGTATACAGAAGTCCAGCACTGTGTATCGGTTGTTCTTCTGTAGTAGCAGGTCCGACGTGACGAACGTGCGTCCGGTTGGTATGTGGGGTTCGGTTGTTGCGTCATAGCCGTCCCTCTCCAGCCATTGGCCAAGTTTTGTGATGACCGCATTGTGTCTCGTTACCCTGTGGTTCTGAGCAGCTTGGCATGATTGCAGCAGGTGCATCAAGTCTTCCTGCCCTTCTCCACAGTGAGGGCACGTCAGTGTAGCGAGCTTCTCATTTGGCACTCAACCAATGGCTCTCGAGACTCGGCACAAGATTGATTGAGACCGAAGTCGCACCGGGTCAAATGGTTTCGTTCCCGGTCCGAGATCGTTTTTAAGGCTCCTGTTGCAGGACTGCATCCCGAAGAAGTTCTCCGCTCTCCTACCATGCCAGGAGCGGCTCCATTCGTCCCTCATCTTCTCCATAATTTCCTTCTTCATCCGGCGTGTGGTGTCGACGCTAGTGTGCTCTACCCCAAAGTGCTTCTGCCATTGCTACCAACTCCCTCCCCCAGAGTCCTTCGGCTGCGATGAGCCTAACGGCCGGGTCGCTGGAGGTCCTTAGGCGGTGGAGCAGTCCCATCTTCATATGGGTAGCACTCTCGAGTAGGCAGGGCACTTCCATTCCTCCATCTTTCATGGGCAAGCCAATAAGCGATGTGTGAAGAGTTAGAGGAAGGTGAAACCATTTCCTGACTTGTATGTTGATCTTTTTGTCGAGGCTTTTGAGCAGGTTGAGGGAGCTCGAGCCTTTTACGTACTTATACTGAAGCTTAGGGATGACATGTTGCTTCAGTAACTTCAGCTTTTGTAGGGGTCTGAGAAGACTTTTTCCAATTTTGTCTAAGATGGTCGCCAAAATAGCTTTTTCCGCATTGACCTGTCATCCCGGTCTCTCCAGTCCCGAGGGACCAATGCTCAGGCTGGATGCTCGGAATGGGTACCGCTTGGCCAGTGTCCGGGTGTCTTAGATGGAAGCACTCTTCCGTCACTACGCAGAGTCTTATCCGATTCCGGTTTCTTGCCGCTCTCTCAAGACTTAATGTGGCGCACTTTGCCGGTTGTGCAGTCAGACCTCTTGCTTGTAAGAAGTCGTCCAACATGGCAAGGTTTCTCCTCATGCCTAGTCTGGATTCGGAGACTACTACCAGGTCATCAGCGAATCCGGTCACTGCAACGCTAGTGTGTTCGTCGATGTGGTAGCCGGTCGCTTGGCCTAATGATGCCAGGTATTCATCCACCACTGCACAAAAGAGGAAGGGCGAGAGTGGACAGCCCTGTTTTACTCCTCTAGTGATGGAGATGGTCTCCAACTTTTTTTTTAGGTTGTTGGATGTCATTAATGTTAAGAACATTAGCACGAGGTGCTATAATTCTTGAAATGATGGCTTGGGAGCGGTGACCTGCGGAGTCAAATGCGTAAAAGTTCACGTCATGGTTCTTGAACACGGTTTGACGTGCGAGGACTGATGAAATGGATCTCAACAAAGTGAGATTGAACCCAGTGCCTATGACGGTTTCAAGGAAGTGTTGGGAAGTAATTCCTGCTGCTAAGCCAAGCTGCTTAGCTTCGGGTCAGAGAAACCTAAAAGGTTTTGGGTTGGTGCAAGTGCGTCAGTCTGTAAAGATGAGGAATATGGTCCTGGGTCTGCGTTGGAGAATGCTTGCTTAATAGCTTCGGCGTGGACTCCGAGACAAGGGATTTCCTCGTACAGATTATGGGTATCAACAGTGAAAGGACTATAATAACCACCATGGGTCTGGTTGGCTAAATCTTCGGGGAGAGGAGGAAACTCAGGATACAAATGTTCTCTGGTGCCAGTAATAAAATTACCTATCCCGCGTATATATAAATACATAGGAGCGGGGATGCAAAAGGATACATGTCGGGCAGCACTGAAGAGTTCATCTTCACGTTGAGTGCGAGTGTCTCCATTGTTGCGTTTCAAATTAATGATGCGCAGCCATGACATTGCCGTCATGTAGTAATGGATATACTCTGGGAGGATGGCTTTCTGAACTTCAACGGAGCTAGAAACAAATCTATTATAGATGTCTCTCGCTATGGCTGTTGATGCGGCGAAGGAGGGCATGAAGCGAACGTACATGCCACGTTCCGTCACGAGAACATCCTTACCAAAAATAGCGTCTTGATTGGGACTAGTGTCCGTGACGTGTTTCTCGGTATTGGGGCTAGGATGTTTAGCATGCCTTGGAGGTGGAAGTGTGGTAGCTGTGGGTCTGTCAGACTGACCCTTGGGGCCTCCCTTTGGCCTAGGAACGAAAGTGATAGTGGCGTTGGGATTCCTCTGCTTTTCAGGTGCGATATGGGGTCAAAGGCTTTTGCAACGTCTATGAATGTAATGTAGACATTCCTCTTCTCTTTTCGGGCGTCTGATGATTCCCTCGACGAGTGCGAGGTTCTCCCCGCATCCGTCGACTGCCCGAAACGCCTCATGGCTGATTCTGGTCTCTGCATTTTCAATCATCCTGTGTGCCAGGACTTTAGGAAATGCGGCCCGATTGTGATGGGTCGCCAGTTGGATGGATTTCCTAGGGGCGACTTCTTGGGGAGCATCGTTCTTCTGCTCGTCTTGGTCCATTGGGGAACCCTTGCCAGGTACAGCAACACATTGAAGACCCTGCCCAGAACGCCTGATCCCTGTCTTCATAGGGCTTTTGAGTCTAATTCTGGGTTGTCAGGGCCTGCTGCCGTCTCAGGTCCTCGTAGCGCTGTCAGAATGTCGTTCTTGGAGATTGGCAGGAGAGTGTCAAGCATTTTATCATTGCTTTTGCTGGTGGGGGAGGGTGCAGAGAACCTAGGTCTAAACTCTACAGCATCAATGATTTGGCGAGCTCCTTGGGATTCCTTTGGTAGGCCCTTTGTGTTCGTGCGTAATCCCACTTCTTTCGCACTCTTCTTGGAAGGTGTTGTTCTCTAGGCTGGATGTTGGTGTTTTTGCTCCTGCCGAGGCTGTCTCCTTCCGGTGAAGAGCCTTGGTCTATGTTGCCTCAGCGCCGTCTCTAACCCATCCAGTGCTGCACCATAGTCCCCCTCCGTTAGGTCTTCGGAAGCAGGGATGTTGCACGGCACCTGGTTGAGGTCAGAGATAAGCGTCTTGGCCGCCTCCTCCTCCTCACTGAGGGCCCTAAGATACTCCCATAACCTCCTCCTCGCCTCGAGCTTGCGGTCCAGTTCTTCTTCAAAGTTGCTGGAGGAGTCTCTGGGTCTGAGGGGTTGGGGTCATTCCCTCCTTGGGGGAGGTTTTGGGGGTTTGGGGCCTCTTCATTGCCTAGGTCCGGGTGCGAATGTGGCCTCTTTTGGTCGTTGTTGGCGAGGCTCTCTTGTACAGCTGTCTTGTACATTGGTGTTTTTCTCATCGCTTTAAGCCGTTCTAGGCCAATTGACCCCTCCAAAAGACTTTTCAGCAAGAGCTGGTTGATGGAGGTTGTCTTCCTGCCGGACTGGAGGAGCCGTGCCTCTTCCTCGGCTACTAACGCGATTTCTTGAGGTGAGTAAGGTACCCTTTTTGCTGGTTTAAGTGTTTAGTTGTACACTTCTTGGTGCTTCAGTCGAGTGTGCTGGGTGAGACCCATCGCACTCAAGAACGTTCTCCCGCATATGTTACACTGATGCGCCTTAGGGTTGACCCGAGATGGTGTCATGCTGCGTTCTTTTGGTGGTGTGGTGCATCTTGCTGTCTCGTGTAGGTCATGGAGGCAGCAAATTGATGACACTTTCGGTGAAATGTTCTTCACACCATTTTGGCTAGAAAGAGGAGACGCTCCCTCGCGAAGAGACTCCCATTTCGTCTCACCGAGTAAGTAAAGAAACTATCAGAGTACTGTAGTGGTATTTCAGTGGCGGCCAACCCACACAAAGGTGGAACGACCTCCCACTTATGCTACACCTCTGATGTCTCTCTACAAAATCAGACTGTAGTCAAGCTCAACAGGGTCTTCTTTCCCCGCTGTTTGGTGCAGGCCCGTTCCCCTGCCTGTGGGTTTGCTAGATAGTAGATAGGGACAGTGGGAACCTCATTAATCCATTCATGCGCGTCACTAATTAGATGATGAGGCATTTGGTTATTTGTCACTCTGAATATAAAATTAACTGCTAGACCCCTGTTTCCGGCGTGTCACATGGTAGCACTCTAGGATTTTCTACTTTTAATTTAAAAAATGTGTGTGAATGAATCGTGTATGATCGTTAGTGTCTGGGGCATGGTGGATTAGATGTTAAGTGAGACTCCCAGATTGTCCAAATCTGGTCTACTCTAGGAACTAACAGGCAGACACCCCTGTCCCCGCCAGACTAACGGGTGTGTTGACGCTAAGTTGGCAAGTTACGTCGTGTGTAGGTGCAGTGTAGACATAATTACAAGAATATTTACATGGCCTAGACATTGATGATGGAATGTACAATCATGATGATGAATAGACAAAGATTAAAAAAAAAATTTTGTCATGCTCCCCGTATACGAAGTTTTATTTATTCGAGCGCCCCCAAGTGGGACGTCGGAAACAAGGGTACGTCACAGGGAAGGCAGTATCTCGGTGAACAGAGATTTTGGACAAGGAAATGGTGGTACCGCCTTGCTTACGGTGTGGCACACGCCCCGTGCTAGTCGTGGGCACGTCTGTTAGCTAGCCGGACGCTTGCACCCTGAGGGTTTGCAAGATCTTGATCGAACCCTCTATGGCCATGGTGGTGAGGATACCAATGCCTGGGCCTCTCATACTTCATTTGTCTGAGCAGCTTGGTGGTGCCGGTGCAGATGTCACCACGTGCACCGACTGCAGTTCAGAGGAAGGTGATGTCCCCGATTGGGGTCGCTATTCCTTTGCTGACGATGTACCTCCTCACTTCTGCATCATACGCCTTGTATTTGTCGATCTTTAACTGCTCAACTCTATGGAGGGCGTATTACAGAGGTCCAACACTGTGTTTCGGCCGTTCTTCTGTAGTAGTAGGTCGGGCTTCACGAATGTGTGACTAGTTGGTATTCGAGCCATTGGCCGAGCTTCTTGAGGACCTCATCGTGTCTTGAAACTCTGTGGTTCTGAGCAGCCCGACATGACTGCAACAGGTGCATCAGGTCTTCCTGCCCTTCTCCACAGCGCCGACACGTTAACGTGGTGAGCTCCTCGTTCGGCACGCTGCTAATGGCTCTCGAGACTCGGCACGAGATGTATTGAGACCGGAGTCGTAACAGGTCAATCGGGTTCCTTCCTTGTCCGAGATCGTTTTTAAGGATTCCATTGCAGGCCTGCTTTCCAAAGAAGTTATCAGCCCCTTTGCCTTGCCAGGATTGGCTCCATTCGTCCCTCTTCTCCCCAATTTCCTTTTTCATTTGGCGTGTGGTGTCGACGTTGATGTGCTCTACCCCGAAGTGCCGCGCCATTGCTGTCACCTCCCTCCCCCAGAGTCCTTCGACTGCAATGTGTCTGACGGCCGGGTCGCTGGAGGTCCTTAGGCGGTGAAGCAGTCCCATCTTCATATGAGTTACGCTCTCGACGAGGCTTGGCACTCCCATTCCCCCATCCTTCAGGGGTAGGCCAATAAGGGATTGAACAGGTTGGTTAATTCCTAGTCAACCAGTTCGGTACATTTATTTTATATTGGGCTTTAATAACGAAACCCAATTGAAGTTTTTTCTTTTATCAAAAAGTGTTATTTGTATAATTCCTGAGTGTAGATCAACCGTAAGTTCCACTGTTTAGGAGTGTGATAAGAAAGGACGGCGTCTATGTAAATAGACGTGAATCAACATCCGTACGATGTAAGTTTGGGAGTGAGACTCTGAGTAGTGACCCATCGAGGGAGAACGGAATAGGGACTTCGTCCACCCTCGAGGGAACACGGAGCCATCTACTGCGGCTCTAAAATAACGTCTTCCTCTAGTCAAGGATATCAAGCTACTGCCCACTTTAGGTGGCCAGGAGCCGGCTACTTTATGCCTTTACTCAACATAGTATGACTCAGCTTCCCGTGGGCACACCTTATCACGTGCATTGAACATGTCACCTCACAGCTAGTGGAAAGTTACAGGGGATGACTCAGTATATAAATCAAATGTAATTAACCCATTTATATAATACTTCTGTTTATGAAACAAGGGCCATTACAGGATGCGTGAAGAGTTAGAGGAAGGGGAACCCATTTTCTGACTTGTATGTTGATCTTCTGGTCCAGTACAGTACAGTAGAGCACAGTACAGTACAGTACAGTAGAGCACAGTTCAGTACAGTGCAGTAAAGCACAGTACAGTGGAGCACAGTACAGTACAGAGGAGCACAGTACAGTAGGGTGTGTCATACGGAGGCGAATTTTTTTTTTTTGAGTTTGAAAAATCGGCCCATGGTATTAATGATGTAGTTCTATGTGCAGAATCATGTGATATCTTCAGATTTGAAAAGTTTTCATTTTGCTAGGTAAATTTTAACTTGAAATCTTGTAAATTCAGTATTCCACCCTTTTACCAACACCACTAAAATAGCTTATTTAAAATCAAAATGAAATGTATCCGGGTTAATTTATTAGGGATGAAAATGATCCAGAATAATTTGAAACGAATGATCTTGACACATTTATTAAATTTAATATTCCTTTAGAAACAAAATCATCAAATACAAAACCGGTTTACTACTGACCCGGTGTTGCTGCACACCATAGAGAACATGTCTTTCTTGCTTCTGTTTCTACTCATCACCTCCCTGCTGACCACCTGAGCTCGGATGTAGCCTTTCCTCCTCTCCTGGCTGTACACGTGACTGCTGGCCTCGCTCACTTGCTGTACACAATGCTCTATACTCTGGGTGTGCGAGGGCCAGGCAGGGACATGCATGGGGTTGTCCAGGAAAGCTCTGACTTGAACATTGGTGAGGCTGCAGGTAAGAGGGGGCTCACTGCCAGCCTGGTTGTTATCCAGATCTATGAGATCAGTGAGGGTCTTGGCACCTAGATTGACTTCAGGAGTCTTCCTGACCGTAGTCGTCACCAACTGATTCGTCATGCTTAGATCTCATAAGTCTCATATCAAGATCTTTTTGACTGCCACTCTTCTCTCCTCCTCCTCTACACTTACTGCAAACATTGTGTCTGCAAGGGCTTTCGAGATGAGCATACCAGAAGATCTCACAGTCTGCTCCACAATCTGAACAACCTTCCTTGGCTGACTCAGGAGCTCAAGCTGGAAGGCATGCCTCGGACCTTCGGTGAACGATGACTTGAAGCGGTGTTGAACCAATTTGGCAAATGAACACTCACGATGGAGTGGACAATAAGTCTCAGGTTGTGAAGCTGGTTCCTTTTACTACAGTTTATGATGAGCGACCCAAATTCTTAGAACCTGGTAGTTGTGAGCCACCTAGAATGTGAGACTGGACCTATCTGCAGGTAAGCAAGTCTATCAGGCATGACCCCAGTTTTGATGGCACTGCAAATCATGTAACCATAGTACTGGTCAGTACTCAGGTCGTCAATGACAGTATGTGCAAGCTCAACGAGTGGAGGGCCAACTGTGATTTTTTCAAAGCTCGGATTTATTTCTAACTCGGTGGCAGAGTCCAGCATCTTGCCAAGAGGACCAGACCATCTGTTGTTTGAAAAAGTCTTGCCATCCAGCTCCTGGATCAGATGTCTGAGTGGCAACTCGTTGGTGTGGAGGTCACAAACAATCCAGACCAGCTTCCTCCCAATCTTCCGCTCTATCCACTGTATGACCCCCCCTTGCCACCCTGTGTTCGTGTTAATGGTCTGCAGGGTCTGGTCTACGTTCCTCTCTCTGAGCCAGTTCACAATGTTATCTGCCACTATCTCAGCTGGTTTCCTGATGTCATCTTTCTCTGGAGTGAAATGCCACAAATACTTCCCTCCTGGTTCACTGCAGCAGGAGTAGTGTTCCTCCTTCACCATGGCAGGGAACAACTTGTCAGAATCTCCAACTTTCATGAACACTTTAGTGTCATCACTTCTCCCATCAAAGAAAAAACAATTGATTCCATTTTCTCTTATCCCCTTATCAAACTCCTCCTCTAGGTTACTGACAAGTTTCTCCTGAGCTCTCCTTACTTTGTTATGATCTATCACCAGGTGAACATCATCAGGTGTTATCAAACCAGCGTCAATCCAGGCAGCTGTTGCTATCTCTGCAGTTTCTCTGAGACCAGTGTGGTGTCGCATGCTGGCCAGAGCTATGCTCGGGATATCTTTCCTATTTCGAATCTTATGCCTGGAAGGTTTGGGATAATTATTTCTGGGTTAGGGACAAAGTCACCATTCTCCTGGTCAGCACTCGGATCAGCCATGGGGAAGTCATTAAACTCTGAATCAGCTT